>NC_040043.1:42800425-42903947 GCF_003713205.1 Coffea eugenioides
CATTCACTAATTGACTATTTACCATGTAGTGGAATTGCTGTGTCAATGGTCATGAAATATGCGGACAACATCGTGAAGGTAGATAACTGAATTGCACAATATATTTTTCTTGGAAATTGCATATGAGTATGTTTGCCAAGGATGTGCTTTTATATGAATTATGTTGGAGGTAATTTGCTGGGACGAAAATCTTGGTTGAAGAATGAAACACAGTTATGTCTGCATTAGGGGAAACATAAATTTGTGATGGGTGTTTACCAGAATATGCTTTGTTTTCCTGCGAAGTCAAGTTCTTTCTGGTGCTTGACAATAAACATTTGGAATGGAGATTTTGAGAATAAATTTCATCTCAATTGAGTCAGTTGTCTGAGATCAGGATGAGTATTTATGCATGACCTGCAGAAATCTTGTTTCGTTCTGTCATTTAAAAGCATACCCAGTCTTTTAATTGATGGAAAAACTACAACCTATAGCGGAAAATGTTAACGTAACAAGGCCATTTGTATTGCTTAGTATGCCTGTGTGTTAATAGTAATGTGTCTATCCGATCAATCATGGAAGCTCTACACTGGAAAGTCTCGAGTTCTTCTAGGAAGGGCATTTCCCATACTGCTTGGCATCAGGATCATTAGTCTGTTTGATGCTGCTGCTGGCCAAGTCTTGAAAGTTTACAAGCGGACTGTTTAAACATATTTCAAATCATACCTAGCCTCTGTATCTACATTGAATATATTTGACTTCCGTTTTATGATTTCTGACATATCTTTGGCAGGTTTATGCTACATCAGTTGCAATGCTGCTAACAGCAATTGTGTCTGTATTTTTATTTGGATTTCATCTCTCCCTTGCATTCTTTCTTGGTTCCATGTAAGATCCTGATTCCACCTATGCAATTCACTTGCATTTCATCTCTAGATTCTGATTCAACTTATGCAATTCACTTGCATTGCGAGCATTACTAATGAATTTCCTGTGCTTGCAGTGTTGTTTCTGTCTCAGTATATTTGCATTCTGTTGGGAAGGTCCAGCGGCAGCAATGATTTTTCACCTTCTCGGTCTATTATTTTGAGCTCTTGTTTAGGAGCTAACGCATTTTTTTTTTTTTTAGTTATTTAGTTACCGATCAGATAATCAGATAGCATCCATCGAACTTCAATTTTGGTTTTTGCATTTTTGTTTAGATTTGTATTTTGATATTTTTATCATTTACTGAAATCGTTTTGGAGAGGCCTCCATCCGCTACTTTGTGCTTGATTGGTACGAGTTGCAAGCATTTGATCGTGTTACTCTTTGTCCTGTAAGAATTGGGTGCGCGGAACTCAGGAGCCATATTAGATGGCAGTTGAAAAATATATTCCAACAGGAAAACCTGTGAACGTTTTTAAGTTTGGGTTAGTAGTATTTATATCCTTGAGCGCAAGCAACCCGCAATTCACGAAGGCCGTATTTATATCCTGGAGTGCGAGCAACCCGCAATTTACAAAATATAAAAACAACCCATTCTGTTATATCATGCTTGCACGACCATGGCCACATTTGCAGGCACGAAACTACTTGCATCTAAAGTACGAAATCTCGTCCTACCATATTTAGGAGTACACTATCAGGGAGAGAAGGGGGAAGTAATATCATCATCTGCGCATGTTTGTGAACCAAAATAAAATGGAAGTACACGGACAAGAATATGTTATTAACCTAAAACTTCATTGTACTTGAAAACACAGTCATACAGCCTTCCCCCAAGGAACTGAGCAACTTCAGGGTGCTTCACCTGAAAAGTGAAATTGTAAACAATATTAGCGTCTATATCATACAAAGAAAAAAAAAAAAAATGCTCACACTCCTTTTTCTTTCACCTAGGTGCTCATGAATGGAGTTATTTACCATTCCAATCTTGAGGGAGTCACATTTAAACTGAGCATAAAGGTTGGTCTCAATTCCACGGCCCTGAAAGAAAAATAAAATATCAAAAGAGCAAGAAAACCAGAAACCAAACACAAGCCAACACCCACAGCTGCTAAAGAAAACAAGTCAACTTGAAGCAAAATTATTTGTTTTTAGGTGTGTTGAGATCATGACAAACTGCCAAACTCAAGCAGAATCAAAGAAGGTTATGCAACACAGTGACAAAGGGAATCTTAGAATTTAAATAGCAGCTTCCCATGATATTCCTTTCTTAATCATTTTTGCCATCCTAAAGACATAAATAATCGAACTAATAGCTGACGTAACATTTGCACTTTGCAATGGACATCTAGGGTACAAACTTGATTGGAGGTAAAAGTATTCAGCATTTTTCCTGACCCCAAACATGGAAAACCACATTCCAAGCATAAGTAAACTTAATTTTGACGCTTTTCTTCTTCTAATGGAGCATGACTTACAGACTCAGTGGGTATTATTCATTTTCCTAAAACCAAAAAGTCGCATACATCCAAGTGTACCAACTTTCATAACTCCCATGTTGACTTGCTCTCATCAATATCTTTTTGAATATAAAACACAGAGATCACCTTATTACTAGTTAAATTCTTGTAACTACTTTTTTTTTCTTTTATCATCACATATTAATAATTTCGTACACCAATTTACTCGCAATACATAACTTGAAAACACACTCAAGTTTAGGAAAGTGAACTTTTTAATATAACACATTTTGTGCAAAGGTAAGCTATTAAAACAAACAATCATGTCTCTTGAATTTGCAAATATTAGTCATAAAAATGTATGCAGCTATTGTAAAAGCAACCAACTTTCTTAAATAAGCTTACACTGAACACGAGCATTTCTGTCAGATTCGTTAAATATCTGATTAATCCAGTCTTCTTCTCATATTTATATACATGTAGACAAATATGCACATAGTCAAGCAACATCAAAGTTCACCAAAATGTAGAAGAGAACGGAACTGCAATAAAAGCTTATCCAGAACAATCTGAGCAAACATTCCAACTTAAGAGTATCTTTCAAAGGAATTAACCACGGAAGGAAATCAACAGATATTGGACCCATCATGTTTTTCATATAATTTTTGTTTAAAGGACGTTACTGTAACAGCCAGCACATACCATTCCTTCCAAAATAACTAGTTCAGCATCACTCGCCAAATATGCAAGCTCTTGTGATATTCTTGTGAGATCGATTACCTGCCATGATATGAAATCCTAGTTCAACAATAAAGAGGAATCTGATTCGAGCAACATGTCAAGCAAACAAATGTCACTAAAAATTATGAAGTGTATCAAACATTAAAACATTCGCTTCTTACCGGTAAATCATTACCAGAATTAGCAATAAAAAGATTTGAGGTATCTACTCCTGCAAGCTTCCCTTGATTATCCTTCAACTGTTAAAGAACAATTCAATTTGTCAGCATCAGATTGAAGATTGGTAGGAGCATAATGTTAGAAACATGAAATATTTAACCACCTTTGATACAATGTCAATTAGCTCAGGGTATGTCACATCGTTTATAGAAGGTAAGTCATTAGCTGCCAAAACAACCTGCAAGGACGGATAATAATGCTTCAAATTGAGAGATTTATAGCTCCTCTCACACAAACAAGTAAAATATCTATAACTAACAAACCACAATATGTACCACCGTAGAACATAATAATAGTGCCATGCGGGACCTCCTTATAGAAGTTTAAGAGGTGACTGCATGCAGCCTCCTAACAACTAAACGATGGAGATTAAGTGATAAATATTGCTTCACAAATAGAGGAGTCAAGGTTGGTCAGTTTTCTTATCATCATCAGCGGAAGTTTTGTATTTGAATGACAATACAGGATCAACTTACACTAGATGGAAGTAGACTTACATTATTTTAGAATGTTTTATAGCTATCAACATATTCGGAGTCCACAATTGGATCATATTATTTCCAAACTCATTCTAATACAGTACGTACAATGTCATAAAATAACCATAATTTAGCCCCTAAATTACCAGTCAAAGGTGTCAATAGTTAGATATATATGTTTTTAAGCTCCAATATCCTTGAATGTCCCATGCTTTTTTTGTGATTCTCAGATAATTAAATTCCTTGGAATCAAGGAGGCTAGGAAGTATCACATATTCAATGTCTTAGGGTGTCGTGTAAATTTCACACGTTTAAATTCTTTTACAGTCTTTTGTTTAGCAGAGACGAAGTCTGTAGCCACTGGAGGAACATGATTGACATTCAACACTACTATTTTGCAAACCTGTTAGATGCCCAATAAAAGAGGATTGCAGCAAAGGACATGTTAAACCAAAACTTCATGTGAAACTCAAGGCTGGCAATGCAATACTACCAGAGGGTCCAGAGCAATTATCTTCCTGCCAGAGCCATTTTGCACAAACTGCCTAGACTGCCTTACAAAAAATTAAATAGTTATGGCCCCACTACACTCTCTCTCCTATTCCTCCTCCCCTCCACAAACCCACCAGTTGCCAGGACTTCCACCACTGACGGGACATGATTAACACTACTATTTTGCAAACCTGTTTGAAGCCCAATAGAAGAGGATTGCAGCAGAGGACATGTCAAACGGAAAGTTAATGTGAAACTCAGGGCTGGCGATGAGATACTACCAGAAGGTCTAGAGCAATTATCTTCCTGCCAGAGCCATTTTGCACAAACAGCCTAGACTGCCTTACAAAAAATTAAATAGTTATGGCCCCACTACCTCTCTCTCTCTCCCCTACTCCTCCCCCCCTCCCCAAACCCACCACTCTCTGGGACTTCCACTGTTCCCTTCCCTTTTCTTTTCGCCACTCTCCATCTCTCTCTTTTTGTTGTCTCGCCTCCAATCCCCCAAGTCTCTACGCTTACCTTCCCCTCCCAACTTCATCTCTTTTCCCTAACCCCTCCACCTTGGCCCCTTCTGCTAAAGTTGCTCCTTTCTCCAATAGCTTCACTCCCCCCTCACCCCCTTTACCATTGCTACTACCTATCCCCCATGGTCCCCTTTTCACAGATGCATTAACCTCACCACCATGCACTTCAAAACAAACCCCCATAATAGCTTTCCCCCAAATTATCATGGAGGATTCTTGATGTTTGAAATTGTCTATTAAGGTCCATTGGAATTTAACTGCTTTCATGTCCTCAGCTGCTTATGGGCTTCATCTTCATTCTATTGTTTACAAGTCAATAATTTTGTTAAAGAAATCTTGTTATAATTAGTTTACAATAACAAAATGTTTTCATTTACTATTTCCCTGTATGATGTCTTGCGATGGTGCTGTAGTTTTGGTTATCAACATTCATCATAGCTTCAATATTAACCCTGTTGGAAATCTTATGTCGGTGGTTTCAGTATCAATATTCAGTGGCTGAGAGACATGAGAGAAAGTGGCAGTGAAGAGAGAAAGTGGCAGTGAAGAGAGAAAGTGGCAGTGAATTAAGAAAGAGACACAATTTGTGCGAGAATTATGGTGGATCTAAAAATAAAGGTGTAAACTTTTTTTCAGGGTAATTTGTGCATTAGAAAAACTGCTTTGGCTGGAATAAAATTGCTCTGAAGGTACTTCCAGCCGAATCTGAAACACAATGATGACTGTGATTTTAGCCAAAGACACCATTGCTTAACAATTGTGACTAAAGGTCACAAATGTCAAAGAGGCAACAACTAAGACATTTATGGTCTACAGCTATAAAGAAGTGGGAAACTGCATGTGACTATATTAGTAGGATTGAAGTTGGAAAAGGTCACGCTCTTATCACATGCCTCTAACCACATAGCTGGAAAGACGATTTAATAGGGGGAAAAAACACCAAGGTTATAAGTATTGTTGGGCTAATAGGTGACAAACCACAAATAACTAAATAGTGTATGTGATAAAAGTAGAAAAAAGTATATAAAAGATCATTGTATTGCTTACATATTAAAATAGGGTAACAAAGGTAGCAAAAGAAAAACCAAAAGAAATCCAATAAAAATTTGTTAAACACACCTAAAACAACAAATAAAATTGAACGAAGTATCTAGGAAGAGCATCTGGCTTAATAGGTGACAAGGACTGTGATAGAGCAAAGTCCAATAGAATTCAGGAAACACCAAGCATGAGGTAAGGGCTCCTTAAGTACACTTTTTAAATGTTGACAAGCGACAAATGATATGTGATTTATCCACAGCAGAATATATAAGACTATAAGACTATAAAGGTCAAACGTTCTGAAACTCTGATGAAACAATCAACTGTATAAATTTTTTAAAAATTTTCATTACTCATGAAGAATATGGAAAGTCACAAACTAGTACTTGCACAGAACTCCAAGAAGATTCTTATAATTCAGTTAAAACAGAGCCCAAGAGACATATGGAGACCGAAAAATAACTCCCAGAAGACCAATTTATTGTTGATCTCAATCCTTAGACAGCATGAACAGTTCCATAATGCAGATTCTCATTGGAAAAATGGTCTAGATTTTCTAACTTATTTAATATTCAGTGCAAAGGCAGACACAAAACCCCTAAATCTGGATCCAAAGGGCCTGATCTTCACAGTGGCAAGTTGCTAATTTAGGAGAACTCTTCAATTTTCTCTTCAAAATGTTTATAAGTTCATATACGATATCCAGAGTCAAATTTCAGAACTGGAAAAAAACAGCTTTGTACAAAGTAACATAATCATCACTGAGTAGCAACTTTATTCAAATTAAAAGCCAATTAGTGTCTCATTCACCTAAGTAATAGAATCTCCGGCAAACATAAGAAACTTCAAGAAATTGAGGCGATAGGATCTTAAAAGAAACCTGTGTCCCACAACGCAGTAACTCCCTTGCAAATGGCAATATCCCTAAAACTATATCTGCACCAGAATTGTCCACAAAGATCACAGCCTGCACTACGGACAAAAGATTAGTGCAGGCACACCATAATTAGCAAGACAAAAGAAAACCCATCAGTGGGGAAGAAGGAATCTCCACCATTTCAAAGTGCTCACTTTTTTCCAAGGTTTCTTGCTCCACTTTGCAATGAAAGCATCCAAATCATCAATAACCCAAGGTCGGGGGACCAGGTTTTGACAACTAGCCAGAAAAGACATACCATCCTTTGAGAACAACTCTGCAAGCTTCAAGAGTAAAAATTGTCAATCAACGGTTGCTGAATTTTGAAACTAAAATCTATTTCCCTTTTTTTTTTTTCATGTTCCTCTTAAGTTGAACTTACACATGCATAAGTCTATGGTTTTCAAGTTACAAGCTCAAGAAGCACTTAATTCAGATGTACATCCAAGGGGTCTTATTACTTATGAAAGCATGGAGACTGACAGTCAACATCAACAATTATCGTACATATGCTCACTCCTTCAGATATTGTTCATACGAGAAGAAAGTCTCATAAAAACCTCAAAGTTTATATGAATTTATTGCCTAAAAGCACAATCTACCTGTGCAGAGCCAAGATCAAAGATATTTCCTGCAAATATTCCTCTAACCAAATTTTCCATTCGCTTGCATTCATCCTCGATGGCATCACTAAGATGAACAACATCTTCAAACAAGGATATTGCCTTGGCATTTTCTTCATCCTAAAATGGAAATGAATGCTTAGCAGAGTGCACTATGTTGGTTTAGAAGATAACCCAACTTTTTGAACAGGATAATAAGCAGACACAGGGGAGTGCGATAACTCCCATGAATGACGCAAGGAGAGGCCTTCAATGAATGGAAAACCTCGTTCTCACCTTAACCTTCTTAAAGATATCTCTGAACCCCAGTTCTCGGAGGACCTGCTCACGAAGCTGACAAAGAAGCTACAAAAGAATCAAAAGGAAACGTGAGAAATTCACAGCTTTTTGTATCAGTTAAACATTCTGTGTTGCATCAGAAGTGCATATGTAGGTTAAATGTGAAGAAATAGTCAAGACGGGTTGACATTACTACGCAATCAGGTGGTCCCCCATGACTTTCAGGATCTTTCTTCAAATCCTCCAGTATCTCCGCATACCTTGAGGGTGAGAAGAGGGGGCGGGGTTGAAGGAAAAGCAGATTTTGAAGTGATGTGTGGGGGAGGGGAAATGAGCCGTCAGTAAAATTGGTGTGCAAAATAAGAACTTGAAACAGCACTTTTCAAGCAATTAGACCATGGCTATTAATACAGCAAACAAATGTGCAACACTCTTGAAAAGGGAAAAGTAAATCACAGAGAACGCAGGTGGAGAAGAAGACAAATTTAATGAAAATAATGATGATGATTATAAGGGGTACCTTTGAGCAAACTTCTCAGCCCTTGCAGGAGCATCTAATACTGTATCATCGCTCTCTGCCCGTCGCCTATATTTAGTATATCAGTATTATTCAGAATAAAATGCATGGATGATTTTTCAACCAAATCCCCCTCCCCAACAACCAATAAACCCACCCCCCCCCCCCCAAAAAAAAAAGAAAAGGAAAAATGGACACCGGAATCCAAATATGATGGTGATGGTGATGGTGATGGTGATGGTGGTGGTGGTGGTGGTGATGATAATTGAATGGGCAACTAGGGGTACTTCACTCCTAACAAAGAAGTACTGTCAAATAATGCGGTGAGATGAGGGTTAGGAGAGGTGTAGGTGCTGCTGAATTGCTGATAAAATCTCTAGTGAAAAGGTAAAAGATTATAAGAGTAACTAAAGAACCAGTACCGGAAAGAAGAAATGGAGTTGAGGAAAAGGTCGATCCAGGAGAGCTCAGTCGGGGTGGGCTTCTTGGGATTGTCGAGGGGAATCTGTAAGGTATGGTGCAAGCCCTGTAATTGGACTCGATCGGCATCGTCAGCAATGGAAATGCCACTAATTCTCCGGCGCTCTCCATGTCGCCGCCAACACTTAATCCTCCCTCCCTTTCTTTCCACCTGTCAAACAATGAGGTAGGTAACTGGGCTAAATGTAAATGGTTGATAACTTCCTTGGATCTATCCTACAGCTGCAGCAAACCACGACACCTCACTTTCTCGTCGGTAATCTTGAGAGCCGATGCACCACACTCACACCACTCCAGTACTGCTGCGAACTACCAGTGACCAGCTTCTTGGAGGATTCCCCAAACATTAAAATTAAGGGTAAATCTTTTATTTTTATACACGATAGTGTATAAATTAGCGGCATATATAAAATTTGATGTTTAAATTCAAATGAATGATGCATGACACATATATATATATATATATATATACATATATATCTATATAATTTGATATTTAATTTAAATTCAGATCATATGGCATTCATCCAATTTCTATGACAATGTATAAAAAATTAATTCTAAAATTAAATACAATGTAGTGCGTGCACGCGGGCATGTGTGTGTGTCTATATATATTAAATGTAGTATATTACTTCGCAGGCTTTTCAATTTGAAGTTAAAAATAACAAATAAAAAGGGTTAATTCCATTTTGTACCCCTAAACCATATAGTTCAATGTAGTCCAATTAGCCAATTTCTGACCATTAGGAAATTGGATTAATCTTTTTTATGCTTACAGTGTATACACTATTAGCGTTGGATGAAAGACAACTATGTAAAATTTGAATTTGAAATTCAACTTTTGTACACATGTCATGAATCAAACGGTGATAGTGCATACATTGTCAGGGTATATAAGATTTATTCAAGGAAATTAACATGGCTTGTAAAGGACCCTTTCACCCTTTGGTAAATTTCTCCATAAAATGCCCTCTCTGCCGAGAAATGGTAACATTTTTAAAAATTATATAAAATTTTTAAAAAAATTTATTATAACCTTTTTTTTTATAATATGATGATGTATATGAGTTAAAATGATAAAAAATTAAAAGAAACGTATTTATCATGTAAACAAACAAAAATATTTTACAAATAAGCCTCAATCCAAACAAATCCCAACTTTTTCCCTCCCACCTAGAGCTAAATAAAAGAATTTGCAATATAAAGGATAAGGTCGAGTCATCCTTTCTTTTCATGATCTCGTGTTTTCATTTCATCAAAACCTCTCTCTCATTTCAATCGTGCTGCTGCATCCATTCGAGGATCTCACATTAAATACTCAAATCTCTCAAATTAGGCCACTCCAATGGCTTAATCTTCTCTCAAAAGCTGCCGCAAAAATCTAAATTTGCATTTCTCTCTCAAAACACCTTTGAGCCTTGTTTGTTGAAACCTAGTGGAACGGGACTCACCAAGGCACCCTATACCTTTTCCATTTGGATGTATCCTATCATTAATTCACATACACATAAACCAATCATGTGGGCTCATTTTCTTTAGCAAGTAATTCTATTGACCTATCACTACCTCCGAATCCCATTCTATTGGATCTTAAGCTTTTCTTTTGGTATTAGGTCATTTTTATTGCAATAATCCAAGCCAATTCTTGTGAAATTGGATACTTCATTGACCTATCTTACCCGACTCTATCGATCCTCTATAGATCCTTAGTAGCACCTTTACTTTGGTATTAGATCATCTTCATCGCCTTATCTTGGCCATCCCTTTCCTTTTGTTATTTGATCATCTCTATCGGCATATCTCAGTTATCTCAAGTTTTAGTAAACAATTGCCTATTCAATTTTTCTGCTTCCCATTCAAAATTGTTATACAACATATGTAGCAGTAGTATTTCAATAGAGGTGCTATAACTCAGGGTACTGTTAAGCTTTTGAAAAATTCATATGGTACTCCATCTTACAGACATTCCAAAGGAAAACTTATTTTAAACTATTACAAGACCATGAGACCTCGATTGAAAACTAGTTATAAACTTTGTATCGTAAAACGTTTGCCAAATGAGTCTTAGCCACTTAGCATGCTCAAAGCATGAAAAGTAAGAAATAACAGTGGAGGTGAATGCGTTAGTGGAGCTGGAAGGTACTTCTTTGGGGGCAAGATCCTTTCTTCGACTCTGTCCCATAATCAGGAAGTCCAGCAACCACGAAGCCATTGCACGCCATCTAAAAAAATTTTTCAATTAATATTTCGCTTATATCATTAACATATTTTTCAACCCACCTTTTTATCTCACATATATCATATCACAAAAAGTGCTACAGTAATTATTCCAAATAATAATCTATCCAAACAAACATTTACTTTGTCCAGGATAACAATCGTCAATGTTCTCTATAGCAGAAGAAACAACTTAACAACAAAAGTAATTCCAAGTGGTGTTATTCTTATCAATGAGATCAACTGTTGGATGAAAAAGTTTGGATAGAAGATTATTTGGGATAATTTATTGAAAAAAACACTACAACACTTTTTTAATATGATGTATGTGAGATAAAAATGTGGTTAAAAAATATGTAGATAATACAAACAAGTCAGTATGTGTAAATAAAGTGCAAACCAAACACACTAAACTTGGCCTTTATCAAGCATTTTCCTATCCTTGATTGAACATTTAGAAACCGTAGATGTACAAGATATAATGTATTTCATAAATGCGCAGAACCTAGACCCCTAGCATACTACTTCTTTGCTTTAGCAAACCTAAGGTAGCGATATTTCTCTCCACTAACTGTGATTTCAAGAGCTCCATCTTGATTATCTTGATTTGATGCAGTTCCCATCAGCACACTTTTCTCTTTCTCAAGGATTTCTCTTTCCAGCTTTAATCTAGCTTCTTGTCGGGCAATCTCCGCCTGAAATAGAAACATCATTAAGCAAGAAGTTTAAAGAAATGCTAATCCTTAAAAACTACTCTCACAGTAAATTCCATAGTGTGGTGGAAATAAATATTGAGCTACAAGGTATGAAATTGACTTCGATATGACAAAGTAACATGGATATGAAGTAATGGACTAGTAGTATAGAAAGACAAATGAAAGAACAGATGGGCTCTCATACAACCCATCATAATCCAAACTGCTCGGCGCTAGGCAATCCAAGAGTATAAAATTATTACATGACATGAAAGACTCTGGAAAGAATACTACTATAATTGGACAAAAAAGTTTCTGCCTTTGTAGCGGTCAACATAAAGACTTGATTTGACTCTTTCTTGAACTTGGAATCTCCCAAGATCTCAACCAGTCCAACTCTTCATGGAAGGAAAAACATGTATGAGTGGATTCAATCTAAATTCCTATTATCAACAATTTTGAACCTCTAGCAACCCCCACTTCACAAACTGTTTCATAATATTAGTTGACACAGAACTATCGGTAGTAGGTTTATTATGAAAACAAGCTCATTTAGTTACAATCCACTAGACTAATCCAATAGTTAATTAAGGAATATGCTTCTTGAAAAATCCAAGTTTTCGGGTAGATCCTATGTAGAAGAAATTCATAAAGCTCCTATGAGTTCATGTGTAAACTTCAGCCTGTGCATAGTCTGCGAAATAATCAAGCAACTATTGCCTGCTCGAGGCCTCAACCCAAAAATCATGTAGACTCTAGATTCATAGAGTGTTACCCAGGTTCAAAGCTTTGTCTATGGAGATTCCATATAACCTCATTCCAGGCTTCTTAGTAGAATTAAATAAAGAATAGGTAATAGAAGAAGAAATTGAGCCTCAAATTACTAGCATCAAGAACCAAGTCTAGCTAGAAGATCAAAATATAATCTCTTATTGAATGGTTCAGCAATTGATTAATGCTGTAGGAGGAAAAGAGACAGGGAAACAGGACATAAAAGATTTCCAAGCAAAACGACTGCGTATCTTTAGAAGTTTTAGAAGCAAAGAACAGAAAAGAAAGAAATGTTGGTGAAACAAGGCTCACATAATAGGCCATTTGTTCATGTTTGGCAATCAATGTTGCAATAAAGATCATGTATTAGAGGATCAAATAGGATTTCAATAAAATCCACTTTCAAAACTTGCTTCACATTAGAATGAAATACATGTTATTCTTTCATTTTTCTATTGCTTTGTTCTCTCTCACTTCTTTTTCTTTTTCTGAGTTGCAGCATTTGCCAAAATCTCATCAGCAGCCTGTACTAGATTAAGGTGACTTGGTGAGTTGTACCCAACAAAAGTATCAATCAGCTCTACAGTTCAAATTGTTCAAATATAACGTCAACACCAGCCAAAACCAAACAAAAAAGGGGGCAAAAGTCGACTATTATAGGTGATGGTGCCAACATAGCATACTCATCTCCATTCCAACCACCAAAATATCACCATATAAACGGTCCTCTTATTACTCTATATCCCTCTCCAAGTCTGGATCTTTCTACAACATCCCCTTTAACAAATTCAATACTATAATGAGCTTCCTAAAATCACTCCAATCCAGTTGTCAATCAACAATCAACCAAAAAATTGTCCAAAAATGAGCATCCTAAATACATCCTTATTGTCATTTGAAACCCAATTAAATCAAAAAGGGCAATAAACCTACCACCTGATACAACTGATGCTATCAACCCAAACACAAAAGCAATTTTTTTTAGTGGGGGGAGGGACAGACAAAGAAACTGATTATGCAATCAATCTAATACCTACTAGACCATATCAATAGATTGTTACTACATTTATAAAGCAGGAGAATGGGATTGAGTTAAAAAGAAAAGAATAAAATGGCAGCGTTTTTTCAAACAAAAAAAGCATATAGCTAATTACCAATTAGTGGGAAATGAATTAAGAATAATCGAAACATGATGAATTGGAGATAAAGAAAGCAATCAACAAATGACGATGAACTTGGGGTAGGGAATGCTGTGCTAAAGAAATGGTGATTTACAAGTTTACGGTGAAGGGTTGGGCCGGTGGGGGTGTTATAGGTGGTGAGGGGTTGGGGTAAAGTATCTTACGACGAGAGAGTTCGGCCTTCCAAGCGACTTCACGCTCGGCGACCTTGCGTTCCCATTCCTCAATGTAACTCTGCACCTCCCTCTCCTTCATGAGTCAGTCCTATATGTTCGCGTCCAGAGCCTCATTTAGCTCCTGCACAAGCTTGTCCATCACCGTCTTTATTTTCAGAGACATTTTTTTCAATTCTAATTCAAATAACCCCAAGCTGCTCTGCTGCTTAGTGTTTTCTCTGATGATGACGACGACGACGATGACGAACAGACTTTTCTTAATTTCAAGGCCCCAAACTATCAAATTATGAATCCCAAATAGTTGCTTTTTTTGACTTATTCTTCTTGTTTGCGAGTCACAATTACCACCACAAAGAGCTCCATTTCATAAATACTACTGCTTAATTACCTTTTTTTTGGGTGTTTGGGGGGAGGGGAATAAAACCCAAACCAGCAAAAGAAATATGCTAGCCGCAGTACCTGTTTCACTATTTATAAATCAAAAGAGACGATTGCCCATCTGAGGATCGATTTGATTAAAGAATGACCCTAACCCTAACCCATATCCAGTGGACGATGACAAACTATAGTCTCTATGGAGTTAAAAAAAAGTAACGCCTTCTTGTCCTTTTTTCTTGTAGTTGTACTAGTACTTTAACAGTTCTTCTCGCTCGCTTTTCTGAAGGCCCATCTCCATTTGTGGTCCACTTTCATTTCCCCCAGATTTTTCTCCTCATTCTTTTTCCCTGGAGTACATTTTTTCTTTTTTTTTTTGGGTTAAGTAGGAGGTCTTCTATTTTTTTCCTTACAATGAAGGGTCGAGCCCGTTACATAGCGACTAATCTAGGTAAAACAACACCATAAATATCTTGTCCCAATAGTTTTTTGAGATGGTGCGGAGGGTCCCTAAAATTAGTCGTTGTTGGAGCCAAACTTCTTCCCATCTTTGCTAAGTAATCTGTACATATATTCCCTTCACGCCATGCATGAACTATTTGATAATCTGACTCTTTTGTTAGCATACTTGTCTTCTCAATTAGATTCTAGTGTTGGCTATCCCTTGTTGCTTTCCTGATTAGTATTATGGCTACTTCTAAATCCGTTTCTAGGATTCCCTTCTTGTACCCCTCATTCACTACCAATTGGATTCCCAATAGCACAACCCATAGTTCTGCTGCTACATTACTTGTTTTTCCAATATTTGCATTGAATCCTACTATCTATTAACCTTGCTCATTTCTTCGTAAGCCTCCTGCACTGGCACTTCCTAGATTATGCTTCGAAACTCCATCAACATTCATTTTTACCCATCCTTGTGACGGCTTCTCCCAATAGATATATTTCATCTCTTTAGCCACTTGGAACACTTTTTTTTTTTTAGTTCAACTCCTATGCCACTAGGGCCTGCTGTACTAGATGTTATCGGTGTACCTTCATCTTTCTTACTATTTCTTGGTGCACTTTCTCGTTCTTGCTGTCCATATTGAATGGGTCACTTGTTGAAACAACATTGGCTAGTATACCTTTTTCTGCTTCCTTACCATTTTTTGGTTAACATTCCAATCAATCTAGTGTATTAGCTCCTTCGATTTAAACTGTCTCCATTTTAATTGGTATACCATATCCTGCTAACCCAATCACAGTCCCCCAGGGCCTGAATTGCATTTTCTCTCCTTTTTCCACACATCTAACAATTCCCATCTATATGAAGATGTCTTCTGTATTTCTCTGCATCAGTTAATAGATGACCATGTCTTGCTAGCCACGGAAGAAATTACCATCTGTTTAGGCCTTTAAGTTTCCATATCTTCTCCTAATTGGGGTCAACTCGTTATAGTTCTTCCATTTGCCTATCCATCTTATATGCTGATGCAAAAGTTCCCACTTGGTTCAAGTCTCCATGTTAGTTTGTCTTTGTTTGTTGGGTTTTCATTTACTCTAATGGCCCTAACTTCCTCCATCTGTTGATGACTCAAGTATTGTGCTAATAAAGTCCAATCCTAGTTTTCATTAATACAATAGTCACTCACCTTTTTCATATACTCCTCTTGTGGCACCTCCTTAATTGTACTATTTATTATTGGCTTCTGTAAGACCCATGGATTAGTTCAAAAATTGATAGTTCTCCCGTTTCCAGCCCTCTTTATCAACCTTTTAAGCATGAGTTTCCCCTCTTCTACCATATTCCTCCATATGTGCAATTTCCTAACTTTCTTTTCCATTGGGAATCCGTTGTCTCCCCCATATCTTTTTTAAATTACTTTGGCCCATAGCGCATCTTTCTGTTTCAAATACTCCAACTGGTTTTGGCCAACAATGCCCTGTTTATACTTTTCAACCTTCTGACCCCCAATCCTCCTCTACTCCTAGTTTGTGTGAGAATGTCCTAGTTTACCATATGCATTTTTCTTCTTTCAATTCCTTTTCCCCAGATAAATTCTCTACTTTTTTCTATTTTGTTGGTAATCATAGCTAGTAACAATGTTGTTTGCATTGCATGTGTTGGGATTGTGGATACTACTATTTTTACAACCATAGTTCTAGTAGCATAAGACATGCATTTGCTCTTCCACCCTTGCAGCTTCATATTCACTTTTTCTATAATTTCTAAATACAATCTCTTAGTAACTCTTCAGTGTAGCAATAACATTTCCAATAACATTCTCAGAGCAGTACAATTTAAACTTCTTCAAACTCATACTCTTTCCTAAAGCTTCACAGAGCTTTGCTAGCATTGCCCGTATCAAATTTGAGATCATCTGTAAAGAAAAGATGTGATATTTCTAGCCCCATTCTTCAAATCTTAATTGGTGTCTAGCTTCCTTAATCTACTTTGTCTCAAATTAGGTGCACCAATCTCTCTATGCAAAGCACAAAAAGGTAAGCTGAAATGGGGTCACCTTGCCTTAGTCACTTGTTAGGAATGAAAGTTGGAGTTCTTTCTCCATTCCATAGTTCCTCCATTGATAATGCCTAGACACAACTCATGATCAAGTCAAATATATCTATAGGAATTTGCATCATCTCCATGTTTCTTTTGGGAAACCCCAACTTAGTTCATCGTACACCTTCTGCAAATCTACCTTTACTGCAACATATCCTTTCTTTCCTTTCTTTCTTCTCATATAATGTATAATCTCCTGTGCTATTATCACGTTATCCTCAATTTGTCTCCCCAGGATAAAACTACACTGATTTAGGGCTATTAAATCCTTTATCAATGGTCTCACTCTATCCATAAGGATTTTTGTCACTACCTTATAAGCAACAATGCATAAAGATATGGGCCAAAATTGTTTTATATGCTCTAGGCTGGGGATTTTAGGAATTAAACCAATTAGTGCACCATTCATTTCCTTAGGCTTGTATCTATTTTTGAATGTGGAGTCTACAAAGTCTAGTGTAGATCCACTGACCGTGCTCTAAAACTTTTGGTAGAATCCTGGAATATTCTATCTGGTCCCAGCAACTTGTCTGCTTTGATATTAAATATGGTTGTTCTGATTTCCTTTGGCACCACCCTTCTACTCAAAACTCACAATCTTCTTCTCTCTATCTATGGGAACCCCATTATTAATATGTTGTCTTCTGCTTGTAGCATTCTCCATCTCATATAGTTTTTAGAAATAGTTCCTGACCATCTGTTGCAATACTCCTCTATTGTGCTGCCAATTTCCTTTATCATCTTTCAGGCATGCTATTCTCCTTTTTCTTCTTTTAATGATTGCTATAGTATGAAAATCTTTCGTATTTCTTTCCTCATATTTCAGCCAATTGACCTTTTCCTTTTGATACCAAAATGTTTCCTCCTGGTCTAGGGTGGAATTATACTCTTGCAATAGCTTCCTCTCCAATTTCTCCAGTTTCGTATGTGGGCGCCCATCGAGTTTCCCTTGCCCTCCTCTAGTCTAGTCAGACATCTCTTTTTCTATGGAATATGTTCCCAAACAACTCCTATTCTATGTCAGTAGATTCTTCATAAGATTTTCATTCTTCATGCTCAAATCTCTTTCTGTTTGTTTCCAGCTCTCTCCAACTTATTTTGCTAGTTTTGGATGACTGAACTATGCTAGTTTAAACTTTCCTATTTTTTTTCTTTCAACCTTTTTGGTTCTCTCTCCATTTCCAGCAGGAGTGGATGGTGGTTTGAATGTGTGCACATCAAGTGCTTAACTTCAACATTAGGAAAATTCATATGCTAGTCAGAGTTACACAGGCTCCTATCTAGCCTTTTCCTTACATTTGCTGCTCTTTTCTTCCATTATTCCAAGTAAATGCTGGATCTATCAATCCACAATAGTGCATACTGTGAGGACCCGTAATTTTCTTAATTTCTAGGCTTTAATTTCTTTTAATTATACGTTTTTCCACCTTTTCTTTATTCGAAAAATTGTGCAAATAAATTTTATGAGTAAATATAGCTTTTAAATGATTTTTCTAGTATCGGTTAGTTTTTGAGGAATTAAGAGCGTATACCGGACGTGGGACCCACTAGTGCGAAAAGTTCGGAAAAATTCGGCCAACTAGATTAAGTTTTGAATACTGGAATGAATTTATCGGGTGTTAAGAGATAAGTGAAGGGTGCAATTTGGATTGATATGAGAGAGACAAGTTAGGTAGAGAGTTAATAACAGGTGACAAGTGTCACCATTTGATGGGCTTACCTTAAGACCTTTCTTACCATTGACTTAAATAACCAAAAATGACCCAAAAATCCTCAAAAAAATCCTCCTTGAAGCCGGCCCTCTCTTGCTCTCTTTCTCTCTCTCTTACTCCAAGCACAAGGAAGAAAACACTTCAATCTTGTTCCAAATCATCAAAACTAACCATCCAACCTTGAAATTACTCCATAAAACCTCTTCAATTAGAGTTAGTGAGTGGATTTGTGGAGTTGTTTGGAAAGTTAAGGTGGTCAATAGCTCTCTCTCTCTTGTTCTTAAGGTAAGTTGTGAAGAACCACCCTCCTCCTTTAATTGATGCTTAAATCATGCTTAGTGGTAGTATAAGATGCAAGTTTATGGATTAATTTTTGATTTGTGGTTGAAATGATGAAGTTTTATTATTTTTGGGGATTTTTCTGTTTTAATATAAGCATGATTGTGTGGCTATATATGATGATTGGAAATGGTCTATAATGACTTAAGGAGGTGGGAAAAGTGATTAATTGCAACCAATTTCTGTTTTGGAAGAAAATTGAAAAAACTAGGGTTCTTGAAGGAGCATTCTGTCCGAATTTTTAGGTCCTATATAGAGGCCGAATTGGCCTTGTATTAAAACATGAAAGTTGTAGGGAATGACATTTTAGAGGTTCCTACAAAATTTCAGGTCAATCGGAGTAGTGTAGAATGAGAAAAGTCGAAATTACGATTGCTGTTCTGGTTTTACCCGAAATTGAGAACTGCGCCTGTAATTGGTTGTTTTGCCTGGAATTGCTTCCGAATTAGTTGTTGAGGCCTTCTGATGAAATTTATCCCTGTTTCTTAGCTTTCATCTGGTTTTGGAATTTCTGGATTTGGACTTGTATAGCCTGAGTTATGATGTTTCCGCTAGAATGCATTTTGGTGAATTTGTTTTACGTTGTTGATGTAGTATCTTGCATTTTTGACCTGTTTGCACTCAAAACTGGGTTGAGTGACCTTCTGTGATGTTGTAACCCTGTCTTTTAACTTCGATATGGTGGGTCTTGTACCCTCATCTGATAAGCGTAGTGAAATTTGTGCCATTACCGCAAAATGAGGACAAAAACTATTTTTTCAGGGCCAAAGCTAGTTACATTTCCGAAATTTCTGGTTTCCTCTAATGCGTATATATGCTTATGGAACCCTATTGTGATTGTGTTGGCATCGGTTTATGACTTGTAATCGAATCTTCTTGTGCTTAGTGGAATATTCTAGGGCTTGACTTTTACTTCCGGTCATTTTCCTAGCTAACTTTTGTACTTGGATAACCTTGAGCCTATTGAACGGCTGTGGTGATGAATGTATATTGAGTATGACTTTGGGAGTTGATTGAGGAAAATAATGAAGCCGTGATGGCTGGAAAAGTAAGAAATTTAGGGGAAGTGCTGTCCAATTTTTCTAGGCCAATTGGTTCCTTTAAGTTTGAATTGGCTTGTGATAGAAATGAAGGGCTTTTGGGTTGTTGAACCTAGGTCTTCATGTTACATTTTTATTCCCAAAAATCATGTTTTGTACCCTTGCATTAGTAATTATTTGGCGAGGCATACGACTAGTAGTCGAGCCTCACATGTGTATTTTGTTTACTCGATTTTGGATGTGAAACCTTCAATTGGTTTACTTTGATTATTTTAGGGTTTCTTGGCGATTAAAGCCAATCCGAAGTGAAAACTTTTGAGGTATCTGTACTTGAACCGGTGAGTGTACCACTCCCCTCCATTACTGTTTAACTTGATTTCTGCTCTGCAATCTGTTTAATTTGTTTGAGACGAGGGTGTACTTTATCACACTCGTTCTCTTGTCTGTTCATATGCCAATTTTGGTGTCAATCTGAATCTGTGTATCTGATATCTGTATCTGTATCTGTTCGGACGTCGTTTGGAAACTTGTAACCAACGACCTTTCTGTGACTTATGAGCTCAAATCCTGTGGCTAAGTTATTCGAGTCGGGCCGGCAAGGGCCTGGACGATTAGATAACGAACCACGGTAGTCTGTTTTGGGATCTTTGGGTATTGAGACCCTTGATTCCGGTATACTCGAGTATTACCATTTCTGTTTCTGTTGAGGTGAGCGGGCCCGGTAAAGGGGTGTTTGGTGGACGGAATTTGGTGTAAAGTGGGATCTACGGACGTGTTGGTTCTATATACGTTGACGGAGAGTCAACCGGCTTGGATCAAGTACTGCGCTAGAAAGCTGGCTCCTGAGAGCCACCTGTATCCTTCCTATTTGAGTTCTTGTGTTTACCTGTCTTACTTTATAGCGAGCATGTGTATCTGGTTTGTATAACGTGAAATACCTGATTTTTCTGCTATATGTTTGGTACCTCATTGGGCGTAAGCTCACCCCCTCCTCATTATCTTTGTTTTCCTTACAGGAACTTCTTTTGGAAATCATGATTTTGAGAAGCGAGTTGAGCTAGGTAGAAAATCTTTTGTTCTTTTGTATAGCTCCTCGAGAATGAGTAAACCCTAAATGTATTTCGTTTCACTGGTTCCATTTGAATTGTAAACCTAGTGACATGTATATATGAAAGCGTTTTTCCCATGTTTAAGCTTGGCGGTCTTCAATCGCTCATTTCTTTTGGGTCCTCTCGCGTAATATCGGATTTGTGTGATTCGACTCTGTAGTCCTGGCGAGAGCTGGGCAGGCGGTCCGCTGAACCCTTTGGTTCGCCTTAGGGTGAGGTGGGGCTGTCACACATACACTCTCTTAGTGTTATCTGACTCGACTATTGAAAGGGTTTTCCTCCCTCTTTCTTCAGGGCCTTCACTATTTCATTTAGATCTCCAATAATTAGCCATGAAAAATTAATCACACTCCCCACTGCAACTAAGAAATTCCCTATTTTCCTTCTAATAGCATCATCTGGGAACGCATATATAGCAGACAATAGCCATTCTTCTTATTCTCCTTAATAACTGCATTAGTGATTTGCTTATTTTTTGTTAGAATTTCAACTGTTACCTTCTCAGGATCCCAAAATAGCCAAATTCCACCTGAGAAATCTTGTGCCTCTACAGAGGATCTTCTACTCAGTCTAGACATATGGATTATCCTCCCTGCTTTGAAACTAGGTGTTCTAGTCTCTACAAGGATTGTGACCACCTAATCACCCCCTAGAGCATAACCTAAAGTTTAGCGGACCGCTTACCCAACTCTCGTCAGAACTTACTCACTAACATTATCTTAAAAAATAATATTAATCCCAAAGTAAACATGAAACTTCTCAATCAAACATTACAAATCATCCAACTTTTCAAAACATTCAAACTTATGTGTATAACTAAATGGATCGACATACAAATTGTTCAATCAATTCACTAAGTACAACTACAGTGGTAATTACTTAAATCAAAAACTGCAACTCTTGAACTTACTATTTTTTGGATCCATAATTCCAACCCCTGTTAAGGAAAACAAACTAAAAGGATGAGTAAAATCGAGTGAAATTTCAAGAAAAACATGCAGTCAGATTGACAAGATAACAATCACATATATCAAAATCTTAAAACAAAGAAAACAAATAATTACAAGCGAAGTCATTAACAGTTTACATATTCAAATAAATAATTTAACACAGTAAGAAAAGGATACAACTACTGATACGGTGGTTCTCGCCAGATTCTAGATAGAGTACTTAGTCCCATTCAGGATTCAAGTATAGATTCAATCGATACGGTGGCTCCTACCAGATTTCAGGCGTAACACTTAGTCTCGTTCAGTATTTCACTTGTAATTTAAAAGGATACAATTGGCTCTTGCAAGCTAGTTCAGCAGCAGCGTTTTTCGAGTCCGTTGACACTCCATCAACGTTTGAAATGCAACAATAAATAATGCTGATAGATCACTGCTTGATGTCAATTTTCATCCATCGATCATCCCCCTTTATTGGGCCCAAACACCTCAAGTTAAATGAGTGGTAATAATCGAGTATATTGATTTCAGAGGACGCATTCAGTGGATTAAACAAGAAATAGGACTCATGGTTTGTCAATTGTCTCGATCAAACTCTTGTTGGCTCGATTTGACTAACTAGCCGATAAGGTTTGGGATTCTAATCACGAGTATAGTCGATGAGATAACATTTTCAACCGACTTTCAAATCATGCACATATATATCAGTTCACTGTAAACAGGATAACAAGAGTTCAGTCAAATTAGGTCGAGTACAATAAAGTACACACTGACTTATTCAATATCAAGTTAAGCAAACTTAGTAGGTCGAGTGCGATAAAGTATACACTCGACTTTGCAATAACAAGTCAAGATATCTAACAATTTCAAACAACAAGCCACATGAAACATCAATCAAGTAAATCACATGGTCCCAACATGCAGTTGGAACACTCACCGACTTATCGCAATCTTTACACTTCAATCACAAGTTTGCCTCCTTGGCCACTCTTGAATCCTGCGATCATATATAGTAGAGCATGCTAAAAGTAATAAGGCCTCTAAATTACATCAAGATCTAAGATCAAAAGCGACTAAAACTGAGTTTTTAAATCACTACTCAAGCTGTCAAATTTTCAACAAACATATCTCATATTTTTCTTCAAAATTCACAAGATTTTCTTGTTCAAATTCAGTGAAAAATTACGTACATGATAGATCAATGTCTCATGCAAAATATAGAGTAAAAGTAGGTCAATTCTAGTCATGAAATTTTAAAAAAAATGTGGCAAGACTCTTGAGATTCAAAATTGAAAATTTTGAGAAATAAAACATTTTGGAGCAAATCAGTTTCTTCCTCGTAAATTTTGTTGTTTCAATAATCCAACATATATGTGAAAATCAAAATCTTGTCAAGTGCCTTGAGACAAAATATGTCAAAATTACGACACAAATTCTAGCAATAAAGTTGAAATTCTCTCTTTCCCTCTCGGCTAACCCTAACAAAATTTTCAACAAGGACTTGACAATCTTTTCTCCAAAATTCTAACTTTTCTTATTTAGATTCATGGCAAAAATTCAATAAATCATAACTAACATGTCAAGAAGCATTTGGCTCATGTTCTTAGTAAAAAAATTCATAAAAAATTCACTGATAAAAACTCTAAATTAAACTATATGTTTTATGCATCAAAGTTGAAAATTTAGAGTATAACTTGAAAAACATGAAATCCTATATAAAGTTTTAAACTAAACTAAATAGATTACACACCAAAACTAAAAATTACAACATAATTTGACAAAAATATGAAATTTTTCATAAAGATCCTTCTTTTATCTTCTATAACATCATACATCAAGTAAACTTAAAGATAAGGAAAGAAAAATTAGGTACCTAACTAATTTCACCTCTTTACCTCCAAAATCTAGAATGGAAAGGAAATCAAGAAAGTTGGAAAGTTTTCTTCCTTCAAGAACTCCTCCAAAAACTTCCTCCTAAACTTGTCTCAAAGATTTACAAAGTGGATTAGGGTTTCCTCTCTTATTTTCTTACTAATTAGACAAGAAATCAAGACTAGAAATTTAATGTTGTTCTCCCTCTTTTTCTCCTCAAAATTTCATCCAAGGCTACCCAAAAGAAGAAGAAATGTGAATGAAATGGAAGTTTGGGTTGAATAAAAATCAAACTTGGTCTTGGTCAAGATTTTATGGATGCTTGACATGTGGCAACACAAGATGAAATCCTTATCTAATTATTTTTAAATCACTAAAATATCTAACCCATCTCTAATTATCTCTTGACACCTTATAACACCATAACCCTTTTACACAAAACTTTCTCTTGTTTACCCAATTTATTGCACACATCTCACTAATTGTTCACATAACTTAATGCATTATGAAACTCAACATGCACCAAGTTAAATAAGGCAATAGAATAAAAATCATGATTCAACCATCAAATCAATCACAAATACAAGGCAAGTAAGTTAAACTAATAAAAACATAAGAAACGAATTTTCGGATCCTCACAAGAATTAAAATCCCTAGATCATACACTTGCAGGATTTCTCTCAAATTCTTCCTAAAATCCTATTTTGTTGCTCCTTTACAATTCCAACTCAGCAGCTTCATTTTAATTGCTTTACTTTATTAAGGTCAGCAGCCCAACTCCACCGTCTCTGTAGTGTCCTACTCAATAGTCTCATAGCTCTGTTCTTCTTCCATTCCCGACGGATGGACCTGTTCCTCCAAAGGAGTTTCCGCTATAACTATTATGCTAATGTTCTATCATTTGTTTATTGCTCCAGGCTAACCGCCATATTTCCTCCTAGTTCTAATTCTTCTATGCCATAGGTCATTTCCATTGGGAATATTCCACTAATCTCTTTTACTAGCACATCTAGGTTTTACTGTTTTCCCCATTAATCTCCTCGTTATTGGTGTTTTTGTTCTTTCTAATTCACACTTCTTTCCTTCCCGAGCTTTGAAAAGCTTTTTGGGTGCTATAATCCCTCCATTTACATTCATTAGCCCACTTATCTTGACTGGGCTTAGTGTTTTTTTACCCATCCAAAAGCCTTGACTCCCCTGTTCTCCACTTTTCCTTGTTTCTTTCCCTTTTCTTGAGCTACTTCCTTGCACTGTATTCTTCCTCTTTTTCCCCTTATTGAAGGAGAAATTCTGTGGTGATCCCGGTATATTAATTACTTTAGTTCATAAAATTTCCCTGGGGGTCACTCTCTTCTTGTTGCTCCTTTTCTATTTCTTCTGCTTATAGAGCTTTAAAACATGACCCCTGCCCCAGTATCTGCTCAGTAGTTTCCATTCCCTGATCCTTTTTTCTGTTATCTCTTCTCCTCCCTTTCCCACTAGCTGCCTTCATCCAATCTAGCATTTGGGTATGTTTCTTCATTCCAGACGGTCTAGGCTTACTTTCTCTTTGTTTTTGGGCCTTTACTTTGAGCCTAGATCTTTCGGCGTGGTTTGCTGGACCTTTTACTTCCTTTCTTGTTCTTCTTCCATTCGCAACCATCCACGGCCCAAATGGCAGGCTTTTGGATCCTTCATCTCCATCCACCTTCCTCTCTGATTTCGGACTCTGGTTCTCTATTCCTTCTGCTCTTTCATTTCCAGGCTTTAGCCTCAGAGCTCTGTAATGTGGCCATATTGCCAACATCCAAAATAGATTTGGTATAGCCCTTCGTACTCTACAACTTGAAGATCCTAATTTATCCAGACATATGGAATCTAGGGTTTGGTTAGATCAGCCTCTATGCATATTTTGTTAAATTTCCCTCTCTCAGCTATTAGAGTATTCTCATCCACTTTGACCATCTTTCCTATGTTGTTGCCTACTGTCTTAAGGAATTTCTTTGGATAATCTCAACCGGCAAACCTAATAGTCTAATCTGGACCATTGTCAAAGTTATCTCTTTTTTGTTTTGCTAGAAAATATGGTCTCCATTTTCTCACAGTAACGTAGAGCCTCTGTATCATCCATGGCCCTCCATCTAGGATTCTGTGGTAGTCCTCCTTAAACCTGACTCTAACAATGTAGAATCCTTTTTCCAGATCTGTGCTTTCAAACTCTTGGTCTAGCAACCACATCTCCTAAAGTTTTTGCTCCAAAGTTCTAAAGCAACATTTCTACCCAGTACTCTGAGTATGAGTGCCTTCCTCCACGGTTTCCACATCTCAAGTATGTTCCCCATGGGTACCGTTGGTTTTGGGAACTTCAATTTAATCTTCTCTGCAAATCTGGCTTCATCTATTTCTCCCTTTTCAAGCATGGTGTTATCCTCTTCTTCCTCAGATCCATTATAGAAAAGCTATTTTTGTAGGAGTTCTTCTGTTAAACAAATGTAAAATAAAATAGTTAGGCAAGAACTTGGATGGACCCAATCTGTGACTCACTCATAGACCGAGTGATGTATTAGTTTCCGCATCATCAACCATCATGTTAATTAATTCTAAATGTAACACCCCATTAGGTCTTCTAGTAACAACGGGGACTAAATAAATCCACTGGATCAAAAAAAAGATGCAATCTAATTCAGGGACTCAAAACAATTATGGAAAAATCTTTCAAAACATCTCATATTTCCTTAAATAAATTTTTTCATCCTTTACTTTTAAAATGATAAATTTATATTCTTTGCAAAATTATATCAATAAAATTTGGTCCCAACTTAATTTTTTTTTACCACTTTTTACCCTGAATTAATCACGTGACTCGCATATAATCAATTTTTTAGGGACAAAAGGTTAGACCTCATTTATGGTTAAACAAATGACCTAATTTATATTCATTTTTACCCTTAAACGAGTAGGATTTGACCTAAATCATATTCATTTTTCTCTTAAAAAAGTGAGATTTGAGTCAATTTTTTCCATTAAAAAAAAAGTGAAATCTGACCTTTTTGTACATAAAAAATGATTGCATATCGATTACATGGTAATTTTATACTAAAAAATGATCAAAAACTTAAGTTGAAATCAAATTTTGCGATATTAAATTTATAAGGAACACAAAGTTAATATTTTAAAAGTGGATGATGAAAAATTTCATTCAACGAAATATGAGAATGGTTTTGAACAATTTTCCCAACATTTATTATGTTTTTGCAAGAGCATCAACACCTAGTCTGCTTCGCTAAAGAAGCGACTAATATGGCATTCTAAAGTTTGATTGTTTAATGCCAATAAGATCCCAAGCTAACACACCGTTTGATTTCCCAAAGTAGGTGATCTGTGTCTCTCGAATACGCATTGCAAAAGTAAAATATCCATCTACCTTTAATCAATACAAAATACTTTGTATTGTTTAATGCCAATAAGATCCCAAGCTAACACACCGTTTAATTTCCCAAAGTAGGTTATCTGTGTCTCTCAAATACGCATTGCAAAAGTAAAATATCCATCTACCTTTAATCAATACAAAATACTCCGCCGCAACAATATTTCCTACTGCCGAGCCATCCATATTTTAACTTGACTCCTTCCTTCCCATGCTTGAAAATTTTCATCTGAGTGGAGTAGGTTTTTAACTGTTGAAAAACTTAGAATTCCATCTCAAAACCAATTGATAACAAGTGAAATGGCCTAACAACAACTTTTATATATGATTGAAAATCTTTAGAATATCAATGTGAAAAATTCTACTAACACCCCCTTACAATCATGACTTGACAAATGGGCTTAAAACCAAGTCACGAAAGAAACTATAAACAAGATAACTGAATCACGAGTGAAACTACAACTCACAAGGTAACAAATAAACTCAAAGCCCAGCTCTAATACCATTTTAGAGAACATGAACTGCCATTTCAAAATCAATTGACAATGAGTGAAGTGATCTAACAACTTTTATATATGGCCGAAAACCCTTGGAATATCAATATGAGATATCAACTAATAGCAGCTTTTTTGAATCTGTTGTTGATATTTCATGGGCTAAGCATGACTCACGCTTTCTGGAAAATGCATCGTGTGGGCGCGGACGGCAGAACCCCCAAAAAGAATGACGAAAATCTCAACTCCGGATGACCTGTAGACGGCATATTTAGTTTTCATGAATATACTTCCACCGCCGAATATGGTGAATGACATGACGAAAATCTAGATTCCACTTCCACTCGAGCACTATACAAAAGGTTAGTAATTAAAAATTCAAAGAATTGTTGCCGATCCTTCTTCTTGACGAGCATTTGCCGCACACTGGCTGCCCATCTACAATTCCCACGGAGACCTGCTTTCCAAACCTGCACAATTAGGACAAATATCAGTATCAATCAAATGCATATGAAATTTAAGGTTACGGGTCATCAATCGATTGTGCAACTAGAGCCAGAGCAGTACACATTGCACCTTTCTGATCCCCTTCCTTCCCACACTCTTTTCCAACGCTAAGTTTCATTTAGATTACTATTAGATCCATTAAGCTGATCATAAGCTGATTCGACGGTAAATGCTCCTGATTCAGACAGGCAACATCGAAGAAAATCCAAAATATCAGGATTCTGGATGAGAATAATGGATCTGAGCTTCATCTTTGATACATGAAGGGAGTAGTCCCTGCAGCATTATCCAATTCCAATCATTTATTCCACCGCCCTTTTATTGCACTGTTCTTCTCTGATTGAAACATCCACTCACTGATCGGTACATTGAACAACCACTAATCAATCCAAAATCCTATTGTCTCTCCATTACCAAGTCTCCACCTCATTCCTTGCCGTGTTACTACTTCAGCGTTACCTTCTATGCTTCTCCAGGTATATGACATCAACATACTCAAAGAGTCCCCATCCTCCTTGCAATATTTTCTAAAATGAAGTTTCTTTCCATACAACCCATCCTCAATCAATAACTTCCAACCAACCTTAGCCAGAGTTGCCTGGTTTAGTTGAGAGAGATGTCGAATATCTAATCCTTCTTCCTCTTTTTTCAAACGATCAACTTAAGAATGGAACATAGTCCATGGATAAGGTCTTTGGTTCTCTGCCATAGAACATCGCAAGGGTTGTATACTCATCACTCCCTTTACATTGTATACTCCATGTAATACCAGCAGCTTTGCAGCTACAAAGATTTCCAGAAAACCAGCTATGGGAGAGTGTATTGCTGGGCCAAGCAGCATGCTGAATAGAGGAAATACCTGTGGAGGCTGTATTCAGGTGAGATGTTTTGAACCATGTCTTGTGGTGTTTGCCACGTGGCCCACCTATCACTATAACTGCCACTGATTTCTGCCCCAAATTACGATGGGCATTGGTGGAAGTTCCTTGATCACAATGCGGGATGTCACCTGGTACAAAAATTGCAGCAATAGCAGAAAACGTGGTTCCAATTCTATTAATGGTATCAATTATTTGGTTTTATTACTAACCAATTCAATTAACAAATTCTTGGACTGAATTAGTCTACACCATATGTCTCAGATGCAATGCCCATTGTAGGTGGATCTTAATCCAGGGAAAAATGTGGAGTTGACAGGAAGTTCATACTTTGTGCAAGTCCTAATCACCAATGATGGGGTGAATGGTGAAGTCTCTGCAGGAAAAATGAAAGGATCAAAAACAGGATGGATAACTATGTGTAGAAACTGGGTATAGAATCAGCGATGCAGCATCAGACTCATGGGCAGCCCTTATTACAATTTTTCCCTGATAAAACAGAGATTTGGTCAGACAAATGGTCTTGAGTTTGACATTATCAAACGGAGGTAAGCTATGTTCAGAAGTCGTATCCCACCCACTCTAAAGTGTACGTCAAGATCAATGTAGAGATACAGCAAAGAAAGACCAAAAAATGCAGTGTATTTTATGGCAGGAAGGGCATATGCATGTCAACCTCATGACTGTCCATCATGTGACCATTGTGGGGGAGATGGCATATATTGCTCACATAACCATGGGTTAGCTATTTTCTATTATTTTCCCATTTCTTCTTTCTACAATCATTTTGATCTGTTTGCATCCTGAAATTTAAGTATTTTCAGGCACTTATTGTTCAAGATATAGATGCCATGCATCATTTCGTGCACTTGCAACCAATACCAAATTAAATTTCATGGTTTGAAAAGCATTAGCCGCAAAGCATAACCATTGCACTTGTCTCCATAAGTAAAGAGTTTAAAGTCACCGGTAAATTTGGCTACAAATATTTAAATAGCTCCTAGCCGCTAAACAAAAAAAAAGTGCAAGAACTTTTTCCTGACAGGGTAGAACATGCTAAACACTTGCAATGGGAGGTGCTATCAGATTGCATCTAGCAGCTCCTGCAAGAGTAACCAAGTCAGTTTGAGCTCAAAGAATATCCTTCTCCCTCTCCTTTCTCTTGAAAATTTAGAGATTGACCAAAATATTTCTGGGCTTCCAGTCGAAAAAAAGCTGAAAGACTTGCTTCCTCATTTGACTCTAAAACATTGATTAATATCTTGAATGACAACTTATCCAGGTCACAGCCTATAGATTTCATCAGGTAAAAGCACTCAACTGCAAGTCCAGTGAGGTTGAAATTTGCTAAAATCTCCAGCAATGCATTAAAACCGTTAATATCAGGCTCTAAACAAGGTTCCTTCTTCAATTTAATGAAAAGCAGTTCAACCTCTTCAAGCAAACCATTGCTTCCCAAAAGTGAGACCAATTCAGCATACAGTGATATTTGAGGCCTATACCAATACTCCTCCTGAATTTCTTCGAAAACCTAATTCAGGAAACGAAGGACACTAATAGATCAGACAATATCACTGTAGGCTAAATGTACCATTTTTCAGAAACAAAGGCACCCAATACTAGTCTAAGCCCCCCACCCCCACAGCCCCCCCCCCCCAAAAAAAAAACCCCAGAATCTCACACCAAGAAAGGGGGGAAAAATTACTGGTCTTCGTAATTTTTCTTCTTTGCGCAAATGAGCAAGAAGGTAAACCAGTTTTCACTCAAATTTGAGCCTCAAGTTAGGCCCCTTTTTTTCGGCTGATAAAACAGAGAGATGAGTCAGTACATTCTTTCTTCTTGCTTGATCTTGTTTTGGCTGAAAAACAATATATTATGGTTGAACCAAACAAGCAGCTTAAAGAGTAATTAAAAATTGTGAAATCATATTCAATCGATGAGCCTTTTCCAAAATTGTAGGTTGCTGTTTTGCACTTGGGCAGTAAAATTTTATATTATCTCGGGCAAGCAATAATTAAGAGGTTCCATGCATAAAATGCAAGTACTTTTGGGATCTGATCCAACTCGGCTACCCAAAACTTGAGTGAATTGGAAATATAAGACAAGTTGATCCCTAAATTTTTATCTCACGCCATGGGATAAAGGATACCTCCAACCACAACATAATAAATACAGTTATTCTGGTTTCGGCCCCAGATTATGCTATCTGATCATCTGTATGGTGCATCCTCTATCAAGTATAGCCTTGTTTATCCACTTAGAAAAAAGTAGATAGGCACGTTTTAGTAAGGGGCATAAACCCCCTCCTCCCCCCCCCCCCCTCCAACAACAACAACAACAAAAATCCAAAACAAAATAAAAATAGAAGGGGGAAGGGGAAAAAGGGATAGGCAGTAAGAAGCAAACCTTAAGAGCCAAATAACACTGGTTCTGGCGAATGAGTTCGCGTAGAACGGCTATCATATCGAGCTTGAGCAAACGCCTAAAGGTGGTCTCAAGGGCAGGCTCCAGCGGACAACTACTAGTGGCTCTGGCCCGCTTGAGTGCCTGAACCGTTTGAATGGCTTCGATGCTGAGATTCCGGCCTTTCTGCAGCGGCTTCCTGTTATTGCTTCTGTCTCTCATGATGGTTACAAGTGCATTGTTTCTATTCTTTCTACTATTGCTATTGTTTGCTGCTTCTCCCCCTAGTCCTAGCCCTAGCCCATGCGTAATTAAATTCCCATTCCCAATCCAAGCGGAATTAAGCCTGCTGGCAGTGGGCGAGTGCGATATCTGGGTCATACCTGAATTCATTGTTGTCCCACAACGCAGCCACCAGCCGAGCCACAGCCCACAAGGAGGAGAAGGGTGGGAAAAGACCGCCTCCTCCGTCTCTGATTCTCTTTTTACTGTACAGCTGATTGTTGCAAGAAAAAATAAGTGCAATTCTGCGATGAAGGTCCGTCTCCGTCTGCGGTCTGGCAATTGAACTTTTTAAGTGTTTGTTTAAAATTTTAGGGAGCCCATTTGGATTCGCTGTTTTTTGGATTATTTTTCAAAAATAATACTGTAGCATTTCGTTTTTGAAATACTAGTTCGTTTATATTAGTTATTTTTCAGATTATTTTTCAAAAATTATATGAAAAACTTTTACTGTAGATATTTTTTGGATTATTTTTAGAGGTATTTTTAAAATATATTTTTGAATATTTTTATAATTTTATATTTTATATTTATATACATTTATGCATTTATAATACATTTATAAATAAATATATTTATATATTTATATAAAAATATATTATAAATGTATTATATTATATATAATACATAATATAAATATATTTATAAATGCAAAAATGAATATTATATAAATGTATAAATTATTAATGAATATTATATAAATGTATAAATTATTAATGAATATTATATAATTGTATAAATTATAAATGAATATTATATAAATGTATAAATGTATAAATTATAAATTATAATAAATATTTTTTATATTTTTATATAAATATATATTTATGCATTTATAATACATTTACAAATATTTATAAATAAATATATTTATATAGAAATATATAAATGTATTATATTATATATAATACATAATATAAATATATTTAGAAATGTATAAGTGTATATTATTATAAATGTATAAATTATAAATGAATATTATATAAATGTATAAATTAAAATATTATAAATATATATTAATATTATGTATAAATGTAAAATTAATATTATGTATATTAATATAAATATATAAATGTATTATATATAGTATTATATTATATATAATACATAATATAAATGTATATTATAAATATACATAAATATATATATTATGTTTAAATGTACATTTATATAAATGTATAATATATAAAATATATAATATATAATATTTATATAAATATATTTTAAATATATAAAAATATATTTTAAATAAAATAAAATATTTGTAATATGAATAAATAAATAAATAATATTTAAATATTTAATATATATAATATACATTAATATTAATTATAAATATTATAATATTATAAATATGGTGTTTATATAATATTTCAATTTGTAATATTTATTGTATATTTCATTATATAAATATTTATATAATATATAATATATAAATATATAATATAAAATTTTCAATTTGTATAATATACATAATATTGTATATATATAATACAATATACATAATATACATTTATACCTTAATACATATTTTGTATATTATATATTATACATAACATTATTATACACAATAATGTACATAATAATGAAAGTACATTAATAATGTATATATTATAATATAATGTACATAATATATTATGTATAAATATTTATACATTTATGTATACAATATTACATATTATGTATATTATATTATATTATGTATAATATACAATATTATGTATAATATTAATGTATATAAATATTTATATAATATATAATATATAAATATATAATTTACAATTTGTATATTTCAATTTATATTAATATAATATATATATATAATATACATAATTGAAATATACAAAATATAGATATTATGTATATTTGGAGTTATTTTTGATATAATGTTTGGATATGGGTGTTTTTGAAATTGTTTTTGAAATACACATTTACTTTAGCATTTGGAACGTGAAAAACCGTTTTTCAAAAACAGAGGCAAAAACAGGAATCCAAACCCCACAAACTAAATACCCAATTGCAGTTTACCCCCTAAACTATAATAATAGGCATTTTGCCCCCTTGAATGATATGTTGGGACAAATCTACCCCTTTTATTTTAAACATTGTTTTTTTCTTTTTTCCCTATCATTTTCTTTTTAAATTCTTCCTTTTTTTCTTTAAACATTGTTTAAATAAGTAGACTAGATTAGTCAAAATTTGTTTATTTCTTAATTTTGTATGTCAATATTTTATAAAAAAAAAATCTATGGAATACAAGATTTTTTGTCCAAATGTTGAAGTCAATAAGAAATTGGAAATTGTAATGATGATTTAAGCAAATAAAACTGGGTAAATAATGCTCAATCCAAACAAACCCAATGTCATTTAAGAAATTGAACTTTTCAAATATATAACAACAAAATAGAGAAATTGATTAATCAATTATTAGTAGTATCAATAACAAAAAAAAATTAACTACTATTGTTGTTTATTCTTATTTTTTATTTCACTACAAATAACAATTGCTAACTTTTTCTTTTTTATGTGATATATAATATGTTACTTTTATTATACGTAGTTGAGTAACTGTGAACTCCTAATTAGTTTATAGGTGCTTAAATTGTTGAATTACTAGATTAATACACTTTACAATATAAGCTTCATATATTTTGTAATAATAAAGAGTTTATGACAAATTATTAAGAATGAATTTAACAGATAAATAAATTTAAAAACAGTTTAAAAAATATTAAAATTTTTTATGTAAGTCTTTTCACATCGGAGAGAGAAGTTGGCTAGTTCCACGAGAGAAGGAGAAAATAAATAAAAGGAAAAACTGAAAAATCTAATAGAGAAAAAAAAAGAAGAAAGGATTTAAGATAGTAGGGGTAGTGTTGTCCAAACATATCATTCAAGGGGGTAAATTGCCTATTATTATAGTTTATGGGGTAAACTGCAACTGGGTATATAGTTTGTGGGGGTTTTTTGCATTTAACCTAAAATTGTACTATAACTTACACTAAAAGTTGCAGGGAAAATTTTTTAAGTTTGTAAATTTTTGGATATTTTGAAGTATATAGTTTAAAAATTTTGAAAAGTTTTTTGAGATTATTGTAGTTCAAATTGTTAAAAAACTTGTAACAGACAAATTTGATAAAAAAAATTTGCTTGCCAAACAGGTCCCATATATATAAAAATATTTTTTTTATTATGTTAGGAATATTAATTTTTCAGATATTAATTGTCCTGTATTATCAAATACTATAAGAGTTTACTAATAATTTTAGTAACAAACAAACAAATTAATAAAAAATAATGTTATGGGATAAAGAGCAAAACAAACTATTTTATAGGAATTTGGTACAGTCAACTCTTAAGTGTATAATGCCTTTTTCGACATTACCATCCCACAATGTTAACAATGTTATAGTTGATTAATGGTTTAGATGATAAAATGAAAATTAAAAAATGACGGTAAGGGACAAAGTGGAAAAGATGCATAATGGACCCCTATGTCTGATGGCGATTTAGTTTCCGTCAGTTATCCGTTACTCTGTTGGGTCACCTCCCCTATAATTAATTGGAATAGGTTAGAGTAGGGAGTAGAAGTAGGTGTAGATGACTCTTGCCATATATATAGACTCCTTTTTTGACAAGTGACAATTTGAATTTTTACTCCACTATTTTCTTTGGTTAGGAAAAAGTCATAAACTTTTCCCCTCCCAATTTCTCCTCTTCTTTTTCTTTTTACCTCTACCTTCAACCCTCATCTCCCCTTTTTTTCATCTTTCTTTTTTCCCTTCCAATTTTTTCTTTATAATTAATTATCCTAAAATTATTTTCTTACTATTTTTTAGGTGATTATTATTAATCATGGAGAGATATCGTAACAATCAACTGATTTATTTACCTCCATCAGTTTTAACTCTTTAATTCAGCATTTTGCTTTTTCCCTTCTTCTTTTCCTCCATCCTAATTTTTCTCTGCCTTTCCTCTTTCCACTCAATCAAATACATCTTTTCCTTTTTCCTCTGTATCAACTAAATGTATGTTTTTCTTGCCTAAGAATAGATATTTCTTTTCTTCCTTTGTTCAAAAATCATGATTCATGATCATCTCTTTTTTTAAGAGAAATATAAACAATAGATCTTTTATCTCCCTAACCTTACTATCTAGTATGTTCCATTTTTTTATTCCTATTTTTCCCCTGTTTCACACTGCCAATTATGGACTTAAAATTTTTTCACTAATTGTATTTAATTTAGCCTTTATCATTTTTTTTTTGCCTCTTCATTCTGTTACTAGGTGTATTTATTTATTTTGATTTGATCTCCTTGATATTCATTAAGCCTTCCATTATTTTGGCTCAGCAAGTCAATTCTCCTTTTGTGAGGTTTGTCTTAAATTTAAATGCAAAATTTGTATTTTGCAATTCTGATGTTTTAGTTCACTTTCAATGCATAACTAAATCTTGCACTTCATTTAGTAATTCATTGGTACTGAATTTTTGTGCTTTTTTTATGCATTGAAAAGCCTTCTATTTCAAATTTCTTGCAAGTTTTATTGTGAATTGGTAAGATGAAAGTTTTTACATGATGATGTCTTGTTTGAAAAAGAAATAATGGTGATAAATTCTATGCATTCGTAATTATAATAGCATGATATTTGAGCTTTATGAAGCATGCATCATTTATGTTAATATTGAATTGATTTTGTATTTCTCACGTGCTTGATTTTTCAAATTTTTGCTATTATTTGTCCATACAATACAAGAAGATATACCTCTACTATGTCAAAATAAGCAAGTTGGGGCAAACTTTTGGAACATTACAGTAAAAGCAAACTTTATTTTTTAGGCTCATTTTTTGGCAATTATAATTGCTCTTTATTTGAAAGCAAATTATGGTATAATGAATTTTAGCCAGAATTTTATAGGTGGGCATAAGCGGTCGTCGTATACTGCACATCAAGGTTATGCAGTAATGAAGAAAGGTAGAGCGCGCACGGAATACAATCCTGTTATTATACTTGCCAGACAGATGTGCACGTCATACAGATGGATAGGCCTTTAAGAATCTCATTCATGTGCTAATACCGTCATCCTCTTCAGAACGTAACGAAAGAAAAAGTTGAGGAATCCAGAAAACAAGCCACATAACGCGCTCAAGAGAGATGAATGTCTCCTATCAGCAAATGAAGCACAGTTTGACCGAAACTAGGCTATAATGCTTCAGACGTGCAGAGAGTACGATAGCCGAGCAGACAGCACAGGCTTTCAGAACAGGCAACAGAGGCAAGAGATGGATGGCAAAACTAATCGATCAGTAGACTTTAAGGAACACCGGTAGCCGACTGCAACACAGGCTGATCCCTTTGAAAGGACGTCCATTCAATCTCTCTCAGCAAATTAAACCTTTGATCTAATGTCAAAAACTCAACTTGTGATGCTACAGCACCAGACTTCCCCGCCTTGTAGAGTAAAAGGACTGTAGATCCCATGTCAGGTCCATGGAGCTTCCCAGTTAGCAACACCCGGAGGGGCATAAAAAGAGATTTTCCCTGGCATGGCGCATAAATATTGAAATTAAACTTTTTGGGCAACCAAAGATACCAGTAACCAGTAAATTCTTATCAAGAATGCAATAGTAAAAACAAACCTTGCGTTTCAGTGATTTACCAAAGCTCTTTACCCACTTCTGCCACCCTGATTGGCCTTCTTCCAAGGCACCAAGCAGCTCACCGCCATCAAAGGCTGCCAACAAACTAGCAGCAACATCGGGGAGCCCATCATCGATAACAGATTTACACTCAGCACTGCAGATGGCAAAGAGGAAATCAATTTTTTGTTTCCAATTGAAAAGAAGACTATCAATAACACTGCTCCTGACCTGTTACTACTAAACGTAAAATTATTAAAGGCTCTCCAATATATAACTATAACCTTAACATCAACACATCTCTGCAGTTCACATACTGTTTCCCTTTTACCTAAAGATTATTCATTTTTGAATCCATATATTAGCACCATCCAAGTTGATATGTTCAAAACAGAATATTTGCTTTCACATGCTACAAACTAATTTGCTCAGGACCCACTCACAATCGCCCGGATGAGTGTCATAGCATCCATCAAATATCTGAGTCACACAACACTTCATGATAGCAATACCTAACCCTCAGTAACTGGCTATTCAATTTTATTTTTACTGAGTTGGCGAATTGAATTTGCAACTAAAAAACATTTTAATAACGAATAGAGTTTATCAACTTAGTACAGGAAACGTATAAACAATCCTCAGGATAGGAAACACAAAGACTGGGAAGAAAATAAGAGCAAAAGGTAAGAAATTCAGAATTCATATACTACTACAATGTCTAGAAAGCTTCATTACATACATGCAAGAATTCAACTTACCTTGTTAATGTTGCATATAGAGGATATGACAGCAAGCTTGAAAGAACCTTGTCTGAATCTGTTATCAGGTCAATTCCATCCTTCAGGAGGTGAAAAGCTTCCTGCTTATACAAATACACATTGCAACCATTATGATGCAATCCCTAGAAAAACACAATAGATATAGAGAAGCTACTTGTACTACTAAACATGCAGTTGATAGTAATGCACACTTACTTTTCACTAACCATAGCTTACAATGATAATCAGAATAAATTCATTTGTTTGACTACTCCATAATGCAAAATTGGTAGCGACACATTGCTGTCTTAGAAAGCTACCAGGTTGACCACAGAGTTGCTTTTAAATTTGCACACAGGAACAAAATTTTAGGATAAATAACAAAGTTACACAATATGATTCACAAGATATAACGTTGATCATACCACTCCATAGAAATTGCACATGACAAACACTTGATCTGAATCATCAAAAAATGCACCAGAAAGATAGGAAGCCCTTACTTCCACAATGAGCCCCTCTGATTCAGTGAGGATACCATTACTCTTCCAACGTTCACCAATCAGTTTGATTACTTCCCCAGTTGGAAGAGATCTCAAATGCAGACCATTCATCCACCTTTAGATTCCACAAATATTGAATGGAAAACCATAAAACAATAATCAAAACAATTTGCAAAGCTATAAAATGGTGTTTAACCAGATTATTATAAATAAGACATCCCCTGAACTATAATAGCACAAGTTGCTATTTGCATCAGTAATCCAAAAGCAAATATTACCTGAGCTTGGTCACATCAAATATCGCCCCACTTTTGTTAACACGCTCAATTGTAAATTTTTGAACTGTAAACAGCATGAGAAGGTCCAACTCATCAGACATGTCTAGCTAATAGAGTTAAGGACAGCTGGAGGAACATTCAATTTGCAACATATAAGTGTATGACTTTCAGGAAGTAAATGAGATTGATCAAGGAAGCACAACAAGAAGTACAAAATCCTGCCATACATCAGCACAAAATGAAGCTGCCAGATGTATGGAAATGACCAACTATAGTCAAGGAGATATGACTCACCAAGTTGTTCAAGGGTGAAAAATTCATTCTCAGAGCCATCACCCCAGCCCAACAGCGCAAGGTAATTGACCATTGCCTGAGGTAAGTATCCCATCTCCCTGAACTGCCAGATAAAAGTACAATTGTGACAGGGGAATACTACACAAACACTCAAGGCCTGGTTGAAGAATTACAAGGCATTCAAAAACCAGAGAAAGAAGCCAAAATGGCCAACCTGACCCACTGAAGTTGCACCATGACGCTTGGAGAGTTTGCTCCTATCAGGAGCAAGAATTAAAGAAACATGTGCAAAATAAGGCATTGAAAAACCCAGAGCCTACAACGGCAAACACAGCATCCCCCATCAGATGTCACCATTTGCAAAAGAACTTACTTTGATAGAGTAAATGAGTTCGAAACATCAAGCGGACCAATGGAAGGTGAATGTACCTTGTAAATTAGTGCTTGTCTTAAAGTATTGGGTAAATGTTCTTCTGCTCTGTATTGAAAGTTTTAATAAGAAATCTTCCCAGAATAAGCAAATAAACAAGCAAGCAACTGAAGAAGAGAAATAAGAACAGCTTTGATTGTAGAAAATCTCCACTAGAATAAGCAATGTCTCACCTAATAACATGAGAGATAGCCATAGATGCATCATCAACTGTGACACAAAAATTGTACACAGGTTGTCCATTACTTCTCATAATGACAAAATCTCCCAATGTGTCCAAGTTCCAACTAACCTTCATTACACTATCAAACAAGATTAGAAATGAAGAATGATGATGCAAAACAAATAGACCATCATAGGAAAAGAGAACCAAAACAAAAATGTAGAAGGAGAAGAAAAGGATTATGGTCATTGGTCAAGTATAGATTTATCATTAATGCTGAATCCTTAGACACTTAAAACCAATATAGTCTAAATCAAAAGGTTAAAAATTACAATTTTTGTGCATTTAGTCCTGAACTAGTTTCATCTCACTCCATGTTTCAGTTCTAATGAATGGGTTTATATATACATAATGAATTTTAGCAAGTTTCCCCACATCTTTTATTTTAATCTATGTGGTCCTCATGTTCATGAAATTTTGCACTTCTATTTGCTGTAACATGTCAACCACAAGTTTGATTTATAGCTTAAGAGATAACATGTTGAAATATCAGTGTCCGGCTAGGACTAGCCAATGAAATAGAGGACCAAAACTGCAACATGCCCAAATGGCCCAATTGGGGGAAAAAATAAAATGCACTATCAATTGCTTCAGCAACAACTCCAAAGGAACTCAAAATAAAGCCGTTGACATGCAAAAGTAAGTTTTATTCATCACTTACCTCACCACGGATAAGGTCATTTATTTTCAACTTTCCTTCTTTTGGCACTCGAAACCTACATGTATAGGGTGTCCCCTTCGACAACTCCTCTTGCACTTCCTCATCAGTGGCATTGGCCCACTTCCCAGTGTAAACTGGTGGCAATTGCTTTAGCTTCGCAATCTCCTTCATCTTTTCTAGTTCCTAATAAGTCAAACAAAGAGAGACATGAATAACAATTCCTATTCCTGCTTCTTCTTGGAACAAAGTCAAGCTCAAAGAGTTATAATCCCTTTCAACTAACTGATAGTTGAAATTGATAGAGTATTTGTATCCTATTTGCTTATACTCAACTGGTAAGTTTTCAGCTAAGTTTTTCATAATCTTAACAACTAAGGACAAATTTTAAGTGAGAGGCCATTGTCCCCTTCAGAGCCTTGCTTATTCAACTGGGGAATAACTGAATAGGTATTAGGTGTTTGATGCTCAAATCATCATTGGAAGGACTGTCGAATAGGTTAGGGACATGTCCGCATGTCCAGACTCCGCCTTAATTCCGCATTCACTTCGATAATTTATTTTCATGAAGCAGCCTTTTGAAAATTTACTTCATCTAACAAATGAGCCAATTCTCTCAAATCTAAAACACTAGAAATATTATTTAGTTAACTACTTAAACTTGCCTAAATTTAAAGTTTCTCAATTTTTATGAAGCTGATACTTCACTAAGCAAATCTCAGTCCTTCTGTTAACTTCTTTCCTTCAATAGATGAGTTCACTTTCTTTAATACTTGCATCCTTAGATGCCAGTATTATGTTTCATGCTTCATAAGCAATTTACAATCCCTTCTTAAAAGTTTCATTAATGTACTAAACTTTCAAAGCCAAAGTTGCCATCTTGTTAAACTTATGTACTGATGCTTTACCATTATAAAGTCTGTAGCAAAAAGAAAAGAAAAAAGAATCTAAGAAAATACCTACAGTTTGTTATACAAAAAATACTTGCACAAAATGACATTGAAATTGATGCTCCACTAAATCAGTTTGGTCATGGGAGAAGAAAGCTGCTTGTGGTTTATAAACCATGACAGAGATCTATTTTCAGGAAGAAGTCTATAGCAGGTTTAGTCTCACACATATAGCTAACCTGTGTCAACAAGACCTTGCCAAAAAAAAACCCCCACCCATTTGAAGCAAATATGACGAGCATCTATACCATAAAAATCTAAAATGCTCTTTTAGCATCATTTAGCATCAAAGCTTTATCCCGTCTCTAAACAAAGGGACTGTAGAAAACTTATGAGCGCAATATCAACCTCCATGTTCAGGCTTATCAAACCAGGACCTCAATGGGATTTATAACTGCATCTAGCATTAGTGGTAATGAAATTCAACATCAATCATTCCTGATATGGCGTACATTTCCCTTAGACACCTATTAAGGACCCGTGATATGGAGCATCTCGTCAAAGGATTGTAACTTGCAAGATAATCTTCAATGGGTTAATAGTGGAGGGTTTATGTCAGAAGATAATGGAATAGCTTAGGGTGACGTGGGTAAAACTCCAGCCCGTGACAGTTCAAATAAGAAAAAAGTACAAAACCAATTTTGTGACGATAAAAAAGTACCTCATTAGAACAAAAGCAGCGATAAACATGACCAGACTGTAAAAGCTTCTCAGCGTAGTGCTTGTAGAGAGAATTTCTTTCAGACTGGCGATAGGGACCATAGTTCCCTCCAACACCAGGGCCTGCATTGCCCACCCCCATATGCTATCAGTGTTAAGTGGTATTTGCAACCATGAATAAAACTTGGAATCAGAATTTTAGCAGATTAACCTATGCATTTTACAGTACCAACGAAGAAAATACACAGCAAACGACTAAAGTTGGTGACCAGAGGGCAGATGACAATTAAGAAGACGAAGAGGAAAAGGAAAATAAACCTTCTTCCCATCCAAGGCCAAGCCAAGAAAGATCTCGAAGAACAGCTTCTTCAGATTCTTTTGTGGATCGATCCAAGTCAGTATCCTCAATCCGAATGATAAACTTGCCGCCTTTAGACCTAGCGAACAAATAGTTGAAGAGAGCTGTTCTGGCCCCTCCAACGTGAAGATTTCCAGTGGGCGACGGTGCGAAACGCACACGGACTTGGGAATCCCCGGGTGGTGACCCTGCGTGGGCCGCCGAGATTGACAAACACCTTCTTGTTAATCTTCCGTTTCCAGGATAACCGCAGTTCTTCTTACCAGAAGAAATATCTTTGTTGTAATTATAAAGCAAGTAGAATGATGACCGGAGCATAGGAATAGGAACTACTGCTATCCCTTGTAGCGGAATCACCCTCGCTCTCAACAACGGCGTCCCTGTCCCCGCCAAACTTGCCATTTCCTTTTACTTCCTGAGACTGTAATAGTAGTATGAATTATTTATTCATTTGTTTTGTTGAAGTGGAAGAACCCTAATACTTTTGTCGCCGGCGAGGGCCAAAGGCTTCTTGCTGTTCTGCAGTCAGCTACATGGATAAGGATTAATAACGATGTACGCAGCTGTAATTTTTTAGGAGAGTCGACACTTGCAAATTTACAGTGCAACGGGGCTGGCTCAGAGGATTAACTAGTTGAATACCAGTAAGGCCTGGCTACTGCGCACCCTAAAGTGTTTAAGGGTAACAAAATTTGAATGATTGTTTATGAATTGAGTGTCGTAAATATATTTTATATAGAGTATCTTAATATATTACTGGTTAACAAAGGGAAAAAATTCGTTGTAATAAAAAGTAAGTATTAAAGCATAAATAAAATAAAATTGATAGGAAAAGTGTATATTATGTTTGGTAGCAATTCCACTTGATTTATACAAGTTTAACTGGTGCTAAATAAAATAAGTGAAGTGACTAATCTAAAGTAAAGTGACAGGCAAAGCAAAAATCTTGAGTACCAAAAGTAATGCGGCAAAAGGAAAACACAAAACTAGTAAAAGAAAGTATATGTTACTACTTACTACAGTAATATATAAATGCATAGATTTGTTGATGTAAAAAGTAAGAAAAATTGTATTACCAAACATGAAAAGACAAGAAAGTGAAGGAAGCTTTCTCTCTGCTATGTGAGAACGAGAAGGAAATAAAAAAGGAAAAAAATGAAACACAATAAAGGTTGGTAGTGTATGTAAGGGTGTGTAGTATACTATTCAAGGTTAGTTTGTTGATAATAATTTCATCTAAAAAGCTAGTCTATGAAAGTTAAATTAAGCTAGTACTTTGTCTTCAATATAATGGTTATAAACGATGAAATACAATTGATAATTCATCAAAAGGTTGATTTTCTTGTGAAGGACAACCTAACTTTGAAAAAAAATAGGGAAAATGGCCAAATTCGTCCCTAAACTTTTTATTAATGTCGATTTAATCCCTAACTTTTGTTTTCAGCCAATTTGATCCCTAAACTTATATTATGGTTTCAATTAAGGATCTCTGTGGCAGCGCCGCCACGAAAAATAGATCAAACTCCACATTGACCAATTAAACAGGGTATTTTAGGAACTTTTAGATATCTCCTCCCTCTATTATCAATTCCTACGGCCTACCAGCCACCTCCCTCTTCTACTCCTACCCTTCTTCTCCAACCTCTCCATTCCCTCCATCTATCATGTCCATCATCTTTGTTGCAGCCCACTAACTAGTCCTTGAGTAGCCCAAAACACAATCCTTCTTACATTGAAGAAGAGGCTTCCTTTTTCAAAAGAGATAGCAGTAAAAGCTTCTCTCTTTCTTGCTTCTACACAGCTATAGCCATGCCAAGTTCAAAGCAGGAATCAAAGGATTATCCCAAGCAGCCATCAAAATGACTTTTGTTGTGGTGGATGATGAGTGTTAGGCGAAGCCATGAAATCCTTGTTAGTTTCTTGGGAAATTTTGGCCTTGCTGAACTTGTACACTGCAAAAATAATATGGATACATTAAAATAAAGTTTTTCGTAGCTTTGGGTATAAGTGATACATCAAATCATGCCTCCAGTAGTCCTCCAGTTTTTACATATATGAACATGCCCTTTTTCTTCCATGGACGGAGGATAAAAATGAATTTAAAAAAAAAAAGAGAATTTACTCTTCACTCTCCATCCAATCCACCATTTTTGGTCCTATATTTGATTTTGATAATATAATGCTTACAAAACTCAAATTACTACTACTACTTGTATGTAGAGAATCACTGGATTAGATCCACCTTAATCAACAAAATCATTACTAATGATTACCAAAAAAACAACATACTTCATCATGTCTAGATCTTCACTAGAACAGATCCGATACTTACCCAACATCTAGATTTGGGGCATCATATGGTTTCGGCTTCACCCAATCCAAGGGAGTCTCTTTGCTTAGTTTTTGGAATATCTTGGCCCTCAAATCCCTCCCAAACTCTACCCTCTCTCCATCATTGGCTCCTCTTCGCACCCTTCTCTGTCCCAGAAGTCAAAGTATCGCATCTTGTTCCTGATCGATTCTTAGTTGCAAAGTTTATAGAGATGACTGACATAACAGAGAGAGGAGCAAAAGAGGTGGGAGAAGAAGGGTGAGAGAAGGAGGAGGGAGGTGGCAGGTGGTGGAGATTGATGGTGCAAGGAGGACATATCGAAAGTTCCTAAAATGCCCTTGTTTAGTTGATAAATTAGGAGTTTGATCTATTTTTCGTGGTGGCGCGGCGTGGAGATCCTTAATTGAAACCATAATATAAGTTTAGGGATCAAATTGGCCGAAAACAAAAGTCAGGGATTAAATCGACATTAACAAAAAGTTTAGGGATGAATTTGGCCATTTTCCCAAAAAAATATGAGTATCTAATCTGGTTAGGTAATTGAGAAAAAGTTGAATAGTTGAACAATAATTGCATTATTTGACTTATGACTTATTACAAGCAAAGCAGAGGAAAAATAAGAGAACCAAGCAATCTGTAAGCTGGCTTATTGAATAATGTAATAATGCAATAAGGTTGGAAAAATGTTTTTCTCTCCAAATTAAAACTTATAATAAATAAGCTTTTTTGAATAATTTAATAATCTAACAACATAGAAAATAAGAAAAAAAATGCAAACCTAATGATTACCATGAAAATAACAACAAAGAGCATTTTAATGAAATATAATAGAGATACACATATTTTTGTCATTAAGACGTTAATGCATTTGTTTGATTAAGAAAGGAAAAAATTAATTGTAATTAAAAAACACATATTAAGGTATAAATGAATTAAAATAGAATTGATAACAAAAATATATGAACATAAAGTCAAATGCTACCAAATATTTTAATATGAACAAATTAAAATAAATTTGAAATAGAAAAATGCACATTACATTAAGTAGCGGTAATAATCTTTTTTTTTCTAATAAGATGAAATTAGTTTTAAATAATCTTTTTTGTTGCATTAACAAAATAACAAAATGTCAAAAAAATATAACAAATTGAAGAAATCCATGCAATTCGACGAATTTTAACAAATACAACTTAATTTGTCAAATATAACTTTAAATGATAATTCATATTGAAATAAATATAAATATAAATTCAAATAATAATGATAATAACGTTGCAATCCGATTAAAACTTAAGTTAATTTGTCAAATATAAGTTGAAATAATCATGTAAATGATACTTTAATTGAATTATATCTCTCCAAAATCTAGAGTTTAAAAAATCTATTAAAAATATTTCAGCCTTATAACCGTAGACAGAGGACTTACTCCCCTACTCAACCTTATAGAGTAATGCTAAATCCACAAGGCAATGTCAAGTCTATAGAGAAAGCTCAAAATTCACCCATAAATGTCACGTGTCAGCAAGGAAAGTTGTTATAGTAATATTGGACCTTTGCTTATATTATAGTAAGATAATAAGTTGTATACATGGTAATGTATATAGAATTTTGCCAAGCAACGAAAATAATCAAAGTAGCAAGGAAAGGTGTAAAGTTAAAAGAGTATAACATAAAATAGGAAAAAATTAGATAAGAAATGGTTCGGGATAAAAGATAATGAAGATAATCAAAGCATTTCATCTTTACAGGTATCAAAAGCAAGATACACAAAAAAAGGGAAACATGGCTAGTACATTTGTTAGGAAAATAGAAGAAATGAAAAGATAGGAAGCAAGCTGAATATCCCTAGTTTCCTATGGTAATTTGCAAATTGAGCATATTTTGGTGCATAGGTACTTGATCTAGCATCATAAAATACCATACTAATGTATCAGGAATGCAGGCTGAATGTGTTGATCAGAACTCTAACCATCAAAATAAACATGAAAGGTGTAATACCACGGAAATATTTTTTTCGACTCCGTTATCTTCGAAGATTAAAATCGTAAAGGTTGTATTTGATTCGAGAATAAATACAATGATTTCATTATGTTGTAGTCCATGCTCGAACTTCTCCAATTTTTTTGAACTTTTTCCCTTTGACACCAATTTCGATAGCTTTGTTTCCTGTCTTGATGAGAAGAGTTGGAGTCACATCACCATTGACGTAGTGATCGACAAACCTTGGAATTTTTTGATAACGATTAATGAAAGTTAGTCGTAGAAGTGAAAAACATAGATTCAATCAAAAGAAATGGAACAATAGCAGCAAAAAAAGATAGTGTAAAGTTAGCTTCCCAATGTGTTAGGAGTAGTCGAAGAAAAAATTTGATAAAAGCAAACCGAATTAGTTAGATTTTGGATTAAATCTAGTTTCATTGATGAACCTATGAGTTGTTGGATACTACTGACCGCACACAAGCTGCACTGATTCAGTAGATAGTGTATTAAGAATAAGAAGAGCAAAAATGGATATATAGAGTAAAATGAAGCATATACCTGCCTTGCATCTGCTCAATACCATCCTATAATAGATCTGGCAATAGAATTGTACAACGTAAGTAAACTTATTTCTGAAGCTCACAAAAAAAGATTACATCAAAGATGAGATTGCTACTGTGTCAAAGGAACAACATGTCATGTTTTTTCATGATATTTTCATGGCAATATTCATCCCATCCATCTGCAAATGAATGATTTGTGACTGTGATAGGCCATCGGTAGGTTTCGTATCTGAGAATGATTGTACTATATTGGTGTCGACTAAGCAACAGTGCAAACTTAGAAGGCAAAATCTGAAATTGAGGAATAGAATAAGCAATGTTAAATGCAATCGCAAGAATTAAAATGTGAGTTTTTGAGATAAGATAGCCAAAGACAAATGACTGCATGTAAGTACATTATACATTACTACATTAGCTGTTGAAAAGGTTAGGCTCATCGGGTTGGACAGCATATAAGTACAAATGACTGCAAACTCATCGGCCTTTTTTTTCGGGCCAGACGAGCCAAATTCGGGTTGGACCAACCTCCATCGACAGTCCTAAATAGAGATGTACTCGAATCAAATCGAGCTCAGACTATAATATTACTATACTCGAGCTCGAGCTCGAACTTGATCGAGTCGGAGAATTTGAACTCGAGCTTGACTCGAGAAATGCTTAAAAAGCTTGAGACTCGACTCAATAAGGCTCGAATGAAGATCAAGCCTTATCAAATCAAGTAATCTGATCAATCTTCTTGACTCGGCAAACTGGAGGAAAATAGAAAGATAACAACCTGTTCACACATCCCCGTTAATAGTCATTCAAACTGCAAATAAAAGAAAAAGGCTCCAAAATATAAACATACTCCACAATACATAATAAGTAACATGTCTCATAAACTAACAAGTTCCAAATTATGAGCTAATATAAGTAGAAGAAATGAACAGTAGCATAAATCTTCAAAACTTTGGCAAGTCAAATTCTTTGATTATCTTAGTTTCCTACCAAAAGAAAAGAGGACAAAACACAAAAAAGTTACATAACTTCCCAAAAGAATAAAGTAACTAATACTCAATAACTCAAATATGGAAGTTTGGTAGTAAAACAATAAAGCTGACCTTCGTCTTCTTTTTGACCCCGTGAAGATTCCTACACCAATCTCCTACACACATCAACACTTATATAGGTGAAGTGCTGCTCAATACGTGTCAATTACTCAAGTCCCAAGACTAAATGTGACCTCCAATGCAACTATAGTTATCGGAATGGCCAAGATATCGCAGGCTATTCCAGAAAATACTGGGTATGAGATTCGATTTATTTTTCACCACTCTAAACAATCAAATTCATCGAGGTCTTCTCCAATCTTTTGGTGAGACTTGTCTAAATAATCAACCAATTCTGACTTTATGGGTTCGCTGGTCTCGATTTCGTCACAAATGTGAAGAGCTATAAGCCATCGACCCTCCAATTGGATTCAACGCTAAAGCAACATACTCATCGTATAACTCAAAGATCACTTGACGAATGGTGGAAATGTTACGAGAAGCCTCTGAAGGTGGATACAATTGAGGGTAGGTGAAGTCTACAACCCTCATTTTCTATCTTAGATCTAAAATGGCAGCCACAACCAACATCAAATTACATTCACTCCAATACTTGTCAAACTTAGCTTTCATCCTTCGAACCATGACCCGAATAAAAGGATCTTCATTATTGACTTGAGCATCTAGCACTTTTTTTTTTATCTTCACCAACTCTTGAAGGAAAATATTGCTGGTAGGATAATCTGAGCCAAAAATTATATGCGTGCACTCCCAAAATTTTTCCAAGACCGAACAAACCCTTTCTGTCTTTTCCCAATCCTCAGCAGATCAGCAAAAATCGTAACTTTGCTATCTATCTTAGAAACGGGGAAAAATATCCTTAAATTTGATGGCACAATTCAGCATCTCGAAGGTGTCATTCCATCCTGTCTTACAATCGTAAAGCAACTTTTTCTTGGTATCTGGAGTTGTTAAGCGATCTCAGCAAATATTAAGGCTTGACCCTCTGATTGATTCATAAATTCCAGAATCCCTAATGGCTTTGTTGATGTCCATAATCTCAGAAATGTTATCTTGAACCACAAGGTTCAAAATATGTGCACAGCATCGAACATGGAACAATTTTTCATTACAAGAAAGCTTTTTGGACCTAGAGATGTCATCCTGTAATATTCTAATAGCAACATCATTGTTCGAGGCATTATTAACTGATATGGAGTAAATCTTGTGCTCAATGCCCCATTCTTTTGTACTTTTGAAAATTGAATATGCTATCTAAACTCTGACATGAGGTGGTGGTATGTGCACAAAACTCAAGACTGGTTTTTGTAGTTTCCAATCAAAGTCAATCCAATGTCCGGTGATGACCATGTGTTAGATCTTTTGGTTTTTTGACTTCCAAAAATTGGTTGTGATGCTCACTATTTTCACATTTTTCAACTTGCTCCTCAGCTTAATTTTTTCAACCTCATATACTTGTATACAATCATTTTTTGCTATTGCTCGAGAGATTCTCTTTCACTCTGGCACCACTAGTTTCATCATAAGATTGAAATCCTCTTCTTCTAATATGGTGAACGGATACTCGTGCATTAGCACCCAATATGCAGTTGCCTCTCTAACATTTTCTATGTCAAACTTTCCATTCAGGGATGGCAAAATTGAAAAAGATTCATCAGCTGGTTGAAAATTTAGTTTCGTTTGCTACTCCCCTTTCGAATGCTTGTTTTTCGAGCTGAACATCTATTCCGATGCCTCTACATGCTACTTGTTTGTTTTGTCTTGCCTCTTGACATTTTTTTCTTGCAATGCTTGCAAATGGCATAGTACAATCCATTTTACTCAATTTCATCAAAATCATCCCAAGCCTCAAATGTTTTACTTCTTTTAGGGATGCAGAATTCATCTTCAACTTCAATCACCTCCCGTGTGTCTCCTCCTATTTGGATAGCTGGTTCTTTTTCTTCTTCGGGTGGTACATACCCTGTTGTTGTGATAGGAGCAATCGCTTGACCTCCAGCTGTTAGTGTTGTATCATTACTTATAAAAATGGTGGTATCCAGCATGAATGGAATAGATGAATCTATAGCGGATAATCGTGGGATAGAAGATACCTCGGGAGGACTAATTACCATACCTACAATTTATCCAAAAAAGTAAATATTTATATATATATACTTGTGTCAGCCATACAACCACTATAAACATTCATTAGTACTAGCATATCACCACCAAAAACTGCCTAAAATCAAGTACATTTAGCTTAACAACTCCTTTGGCATTGCTTCTAGTCTTGAGCAACTCATTGAATGTCTAGTGTTGCTTTGCATTTTCTTGAAAGTTTTCTAGGGAGTGAGTCAAAGGTTCTTCTAAAGAATTGTCAAAGGTTCTTTAAGTGTCCAATTGGACAAATTTTAAGTGTCAACCAGATTGCAATTTTTATGCTGCAATTACCATTACAACTTTAACAAAACATCCCAAGTTGATAATGGTCAGCCATACAAGAATACAATATTTTTTTATCAATTACTCATACAACTTTAAAACTATTCCCTAACAAGCAATATATAATCTGTGGAATGTATACATACACCCACAACATAAGCCATCCGAAAGTACTAAGTAGAAACATTTCATCACTTGGACAATTTAAGATCCATTAGCTTGTGAATTTGCAGTATATCTACCTCTTGCCAATTGCCAATTTACCTAAATTCCCTAACATTAAAAACTAAAATGATCCATGAAAGACAAAAAAAAAAAAATTCCTGTGGATAAAATTAACTCATTAATCAAGATAAATTCATATGCACTAGTGACCAATCTCATTGGGGTTTCGGCCATTGACAAAAGTAAAATTAACTCAAGAAAACTTCCACAAAACCAATGATCAATCAACCATTTACAGTAGCATTTAGCAAATTTCACAGAAATTCGCGCATTAGGGTTTTGACCCTTTAATAATATTGTTTCAAATTCCCAATTTTCCTTTAATTGGCAAATATTTTCTAAGTAACAATTAATTTCAGAAGTTATGTTGGCAAATAAAAGCTTACCTCTAACTCAAATCAGCTCTGGTGGCTAGTCTGCGATCGGCCCAAAAGTAGCTCTGATGGCACATTACTCTTCCTGCTTTGCTCTTCAGATTTTAGCTGAACAGCCCTAGCGGTCAACTAGCTCTGCAACAATGGCGATAGAGGCTTACAGATGTGGCGAGCAACGGCGGCAAGTAAGAGATTGAGAGTGACGGAGATGGGGTTTAGAAGTTTAGTTTCGGTGGTTCGAACAGAGAAGAAGAGACTAAAGCATTTCACAAATTTTTGATGAATTTTCCATCTTTTCTTCGCTTTTTCCCAACATTTTTTCTTTTTAGTACTTTTACAATTATGTTATTACTTTTCTGCTATTATGAAATTTTATTGTAAAGAAGAGTATCTTGTAAATTCAGTATAAATTATACCCATAATGGTCATTTTATAATTATAATACATATATATTATTTAAATTATACTACTCGACGAGTAGCTCGTCGAGTCACAAGTTGCGTAATCCTGACTCAAACTCGACTTGAATGTATAATCGATTTACTCGAGACTTGGTTTGAACTCGGTCAAATCGAGTACAAGCCAAGTCATTGACCGAGCTTCTTGTGGTAGAATTTATTTTAAATAATTATAAGAAAATTATAAAAGTTATGCAATCTTCTTGTGCCTCTATAATAAAAAAAATTAAATTTTTAGTTCATGTTAAAAACTATAAACTAGATTAGAATTTTCCTTTCTTGTTATCCTACATGATAATCAGGATAACTAAATGGCAACAATAATACTATTATGGGAATAAATTTTGAAAGTGAATCATATTGAAAATATTTTTTAGCAAGAGTGTTATTTTGGCAAAAAAACTCATGATACTAAGGCAAATTCAATAAATCTCCATCTTGACGTGTATCCAACATCGATAAATGACAAATATGTTTCACTTTCTCCATAAAAGTCCCAACAAATTTCAACAAATCACAAAAGTCTAAATGGAGCCCAATGAACCACCAATGAACAAAGATGCAAAAAGTTCAACAGGTTTCAATAGGTCAAAACTCAGAACGATTCAACAGATTCCAACGGGTTAAACAACACGAATATAATAATCTTATACCATCTTTTGCATAAAAACCCTTAACGAGTTCTAATGGGATAAATTGCCCTTCTTCCCAAAACTCCAACTGACCTCCAATGGGCTCTTTCTCCATTTTCTATAGTGCTAAATCGACATCTTAGACTAGATATTGATAGTTTGTTATCATAATTGTTGCCACAGAAGCTAGAGTTTGAATCTCTCATATTACTTTGTTAGGTTTGATTTCAGGAAATTGATGAAGGGGGTTATCAAATCCAACTGACCTCCAATGGGCTCTTTCTCCATTTTCTATAGTGCTAAATCGACATCTTAGACTAGATATTGATAGTTTGTTATCATAATTGTTGCCACAAAATCTAGAGTCTGAATCTCTAATATTAATTTGTTAGGTTTGATTTCAGGAAATTGATGAAGGGGTTCTTGATAACCCCAATAGACAAATAACAAAGTAAAAAATAAATACAAAAGAGACATAAAATTTATATGGTAGAATAAGCTCATCGAGTATTCAAGCATAGCATTCTAATATTCAAACTTGTCTTCTCATTTAAGTAATTGAGTATGCTCAACCTCAATTCGAACTCGATCAATGATCGGCCAAATCCAGTAATTGATTAAGCTATTCACAAATAGCTTACGAGTATCTCAATAGCATTTGAGGGACGGAGATATAGGGAGAGAGAGAGAAAATAGAGAAGAGAAGAGAAGAAAGGATAGAGAAAAAAAGTGGTGTGAGAGAGAGAAAGAGAAAAGAAGAGGATGGTAGCAAGGAAGAAGAGAGAAGAGAAAGGGGGAAAAGAGATAGCAAAAGGTAGAAGAAAGATGAAGTAGTAGGAAAAAATGAGGTGTAGGAATGGGGGCTGACGATAGGTGGTGGTGAGTGACTGGAAAAGTACAATGAGGATGATGTTTGCAATACAACATTAAACATCCCAAAAATACATCCATAATGGAAACTTTTAAATATACAACTTTAGTAAAGTGTTTTTTATAACCTAATCAATATGAGAAAAAAAAGGAGAGGAGGAAAGATAGGGTAACTGAAAAAGAGAAAAGAAAAGTGGTGGAGGAAGTAAGAATGAAAAGGGAGAAGTGGTAGCTATGTGAACGTGGCAAATTTGATACTAGCGAGTGACAGAGGTGGTAGTGATGGTGACAATGGTGGAAAAAAAAAGAGAAAGGAGAAGGGGCGGTGGTGACTACTAGTGGTTAATGCGATGAGTGGTGGGTGAAGAGCCATATAGTTTTGAAACCATCCACAATATATTTTAAATACTAAATATCTCCTAAATAATGTAAATAATTATAGGAATTTGAAAGAATTTCAAATTTTTGCCAAATCCCTCATTTCAAATACTGGCCTAAGGTTTTTGTTAAAAAAAAAAAATCTACCAAGCACTCTGAGTAATATATATATCCTTTATATATATAAGAAACACTTGGCCCTTTTACTGTTGTTGGGATTTCGAGTGCATCTCCGTGCTTGAGGATGTGGTACATTGGAGTGCACTTTTTGATGGTTGTTTTTTGTACGTTGCTTTTGTGGTTCTCATTGTGGTTCAGGCTGAGATTTCTGCCTTCTTCCTTGTGACTCGTGGACCCCACATTCATTGCATGTATAGTTCAGGCTGATAATGGATGTTCCTAAACTTATTCAATTAAAAAATATTAATTTTTTTAAAGAATTAAACTCCAATTGAACTCTTGAATGAAAATTAAAATTAAACTTTTGGGAAAAATTAGAAATAAACTTCAACTAAATTATTGAATTGTATGATGATATACCTAACAATCATGAAAAAAAAATGAAGAGTTATGATAGGCATAATAAAAGATGGATTTAGAAATATTAAAATTCAACTCCAATTCAAGATAGATAATTAAACTCCAATTAAACTTCTGAATTAAAATTAAAATTAAATTTTGGGAAAAATTAAAAATAAAATTCAACTAAATTATTCAACTATATGATGATAAACCTAAAAATTCAAGAATTATTTCGAAGTCATATATAATAATTGATGATATTCTTGGATAGGTTTTGGGATGAAGATAAAGATCAGATAGATTTTACTCTTAATTATGATAAACCTAGTTATTATGAAAAAAATTCAAGAATTATGGTCCTTTTATATATATAAGACACTTGACCCTTTTACTGTTGCTAGGATTTCGACTGCATCTCGGTCCTTGAGGATGCGTTGCACGCTTGGTTTATTGCTTTTGGAATGTGGACCTCACTTTACCATCACACTGGAACGTTGTGTTTCTCATTGTGCTTCAGGCTAAGATTTTTGCTTCCTTCCTTCTGGACCGTGGACCCCACATTGATTGTATGTATAGTTCAGGCTGATAATGGATATTCCCAAATTATTCAATTAAAAAATATTAAATTTTTTGAAGAATTAAACTCCAATTAAATTCTTGAATGAAAATTGAAATTAAAATTTTGGCAAAAATTAAAAATAAACTTCAACTAAATTATCATAGACATAATAATCGCAACTCATAGATTTAGAAATATTAGATTTCTGAATTAAAATTGAAATTCAACTCCAATCAAAAGATGGATTGAAACTCCAATTAAACTCCAATTCTAAATTAAAAGATGGACAATTAAACTCCAATTAAACTTCTGAATTAAAATCAAAATTAAACTTTTGGGAAAAATTAAAAATAAACTTCAACTAAATTATTGAACTATATGATCATAGACCTCACAATCATGGAAAAAATTCAAGAATTATGATCAACATAATAATTTGGATGTCATAGATTTAGAAATGTTAAATTTATGATATATAAAGATCTGTATATATATAAATACTAATATATATAATAAGTGATGATATTTTTAGATAGATTTTGGGATGAAGATAAAAATCACATAGATTTTACTCTTTATGATAGACCTAACAATCATGAAAAAAAATTCAAGAATTATTGTAAACATAATAATTTGGAAGTCATAGATTTAGAAATGTTAGATTTATGTGATATATATAATACACACAGATGTATATATATATAATAGTAATAATAATATACACAATAAGTAATTATATTTTTAGACAAATGTGATATATATATAATATACATAAAGATGTATATACATATAATAATATATATATATATACAATAAGTGATGATATTTTTAGATAAATCTTGGGATCAAGATAAAGATCACATAGATTTTACTCTTGAATTTTGACCAAGGAGTTAAATCATCTAGCTAAAAGGTTAAATCAATTGTCTGCCACTACCTTTTGTTTTTTACTCTTTTGGTCATTTAGATGCTTATTTTCTGGCCTTCTGTGCTTCCAAGCTTGGCTATTTTTGTCATTTCGACTTCCTTTGTCTCGGTTTTCCATATTTCTTGTTTTTTTTACTGATGGAGCTACAATACAGAGGGAGGACAGATTCATGCAAATAGTTTGCTACATGCACAGAACCAGTTTACATGCAAATTCCCCTGCATTTACTACTTGCTTGACATCAGGTATTCTTTTATCCTCAGCCAAATTTACTTGGGATTAGCTGTTCATTTCTTTGATAGTACTATGTATTTGTTTGATGTGAATCTTTGCTCAGGTGTTTCAGCTAAATCTTTCATCAAGTGTTTCATATCAGCAGTGATTTCCTGTCTTCATGGAGGTCTTGTACTCTTTTTGCTTGCTTTAGTTGCTTTCTACTTATGTATTCGTTAGCTTCCTGTTTTTTACATAGATAGTTTGTTCCTTATGCATCAATATATATAGTTGTTTACATGCATATGTACAAAGAATACATATCTATGTATACGCCTACATTTTTCTTCCTCTGTCTTTGTTTCCTGGTTGGTCTCTGTGTATAAGAAACATGAGCTGCTCTAAGCTGTTCGTAAGGGATGATCCTGATAAACTTCGTGAGAAAAAGGATAACCGAAATCGTAAAAAGAGGGGAAAATTTGCTGCCCTTTCGGCTGAAGAAAAAGAAGCTTGTCGATAAAGAATAGAGAAGCTTATTATAGAAAAAAATTGGAAAAAATGCTTTCCAAGTCCTTGCCAGAGCAATTTCAACAGGCTTGCAAATCACCAGCTTCTGCATCTGTTATGCATACCCTTGCTGCTGAACAATGTTCTAACGGTACATGCTAATTCCAACACTCTTATTATATTTTCATCATCCGTCTGTTCACTATTCACTATTTCCCTTACGTGGTTCATGTTTACATTTGAATGATAAAGTTAGCAAAGTAACTGATTCTCAAAATTTCAAAGACAAAGAGAACGTTCATCGAATTATTGATTGTAATCAAGGTTAGCCATACTATTTATTGTTCTGTAAGCAACATATTTACCTATACTAAATTCACATTTTTTCTAAATCATTCGTAACTGCTTCCCCTAATCAATTGTTATACTCTCATTTTACAGGATACTGCAGAGGTACTATTTCTACATAAGCTACTATATTATGATCACTTACACTTTTGATTGTTTCTTATGCTGATCATTAATTTTAATAGGTGCAGTAAAATGTGGTATTCAAATTTCTGAGTCTGCAAACAATAGTGTTGAACTATCTCATACTCAGTCGAGTAAAAAGTCAAAGCAACAGATTTCTTCATTCTCAACGTATGAGAAAGGTAGATTAGATAGTTCATTTCCAATGTATTGTTTATACTCAGATTATAAGCATTATTCTATTGATACAATGATTTATTTCCAATTTTTAAACGCAGGATCTACATCTAACTCTGAGACAAAACATACGTGCCTAGCTTTTACACATAGTGCAGGTCATTTAGGCTTCAAAAGTCATTATTGATTGGTGTTCATTATATATAACCATGAACATTATGATCAACACTCATATTAGTTAGCTTTTTTGGTTATCAGATGAATCATTCATATGTATGAACTGCTACAAATTTTTGACAGAAATTGCTGAAGAGGCTTCAGGTGATAAATATTTTTCCAACTTTTTAACAAAAGTTCTGATATCATTATTTGTAACAATTTGATGAACTTTATCTTTAACAGATTTGTCAACTATCCTCCCAACATACCAAGTGTATTAGCTTCCCGACAGTGGCTCTGCTAGAAGAAGGACAACTGGAGGTTACTACCTTGAATCTTATACTCATTGTATCTATTAGCTTTAATGTCTCATCCAAACACATTAAACTCTTTAATTGCTTTTGCTATCCCAGAAAATACTTCACTTCAATGATCCAAATGATATTTATGATTACCACTCACATACATTCAAAACTATTACAACTCATTTCTTCTGGTAGCCTTCCAAAACCTCAATATCAGCATATCTCACTCATTCACAACATCACTTTCACATGCATAACTAATAGTTGAAATCACTTCTGATTATACATAATTGAATTATTCAGGTAGAACACATTCATCAATGAAACAAATGAAAGCCATGAGTAACAGAAAGAAAGAAAAAAAGAGGTATACATTACAGACCATTACTTGTTGCTTTTCTACATAATTATTTTGACTCTCAACCTTTAGTTTCACTCAAGTAATTGATAATTTTATAGCTAATCAAGTTGTTGATGGAGTTCATGCACTACAGTTTATTAATGAGAATGCAGATAGATTACCTACGAAACCTGATTGTCAATACTGTGGAGCAAAAAGGATGCACTCGGAGACACCTAATTTCTATTGCTCTGACGGACAAGTAGTTCTACATGAAAATAGGCTTCCAGATATTCTTGTAGAATTATTTACTGGTCACTCTAATGAAGCTTTATCCTTCCGCACATATGTCAGAACATATAACAATATGTTTGCTTTTACTTCTTTTGGTGTACACTATAATAAATCACTTTGCAAGAGAACAAATGGTATTTATACATTCAAAGTTCAAGGACAGACCTATCACTTCATCAAAGACCTTATTCCGCATGGAGGATGTGGATTATATCTACAGCTTTATTTCCATGATACAGACCATGACTTCAAAATAGAATGGCAGTTTTCGAAAGATTAACAGAAAGTATAGTAATGAGAATCATGGAACTAATGAAATCTAATCCATACGCATGCTTTCTGCGAAGCCTCAGAAATGTTCCAAATTTAGATTCATATCAAATAGTGCTCAAATCACATTTAGAAAATGATCAACGAGTGCTCAATCATCCAACAGCCTCTCAAGTTGCAGCTCTTTGGACAGAAGGACAAAACTCAGAATCAAGTTATGCCAGACACATCCAAATTTATACAAAAGAAAGGAGGGATCACCTGGTGCAATATTATTATGGTTGTTACGATCTTCTACAGTATCCACTATTATTTGCACTTGGTGAAACAGGCTGGCATCCTGGCATCAGAAGAGTGACCAGAGAGAATCCAAAAAAGAGAAAAAGATGTATTCAGAAAACCAAATCTACTGTTGTTCTGACCAATTACAAATCTGCTGAAGAAATGATATCTGCCGAACAACAAGGTACTTCCAACCTCTAATCACTTATACATCAATGATATGCAAATGACTTATACATTACCTATATACATTAGTTATGCATTACTTATATAATTACACATGTCCATTGACTTATATGCAGAATACACTACTTCCATTGGTTATATACAGAAGACACATTACTTATATTTTCTGACTGTATTCAGCTTCATCCAATTTAATCAATAACTTATAGGTTATTTATGCAACTTTCAGCCAGCAATGATTCTGAAAACAACAGCGAATCCGTGTCAATGCGAGAATATTATGCTTATAAATTGCAGATGAGAGATAAATATTGTCCAAACATACTCAACACTGGAAGGCTACTTCAGCAGTATGTTGTTGATATGCACATAAAAATCGAAAGCCAGAGACTAGATTACTATAAGAGCAAACAAGAATTTATAAGGAGAGAAGAACTACAAGGTGTTATGGATAGCGTCATAGCAGGTCAATGCCAAGGTTCAAAGGTAGGCCAGCGAGTGGTGCTTCCAGCTTCATTTATAAGAGGCCCGCATGACATGAAAATGAGATTTGTTGACGCTATGGCTTTGGTACAGAAATTTGGTAAACCAGATTTATTCATTACGATGACTTGTAATCCTTCATGGCCAGAAATAAAGGATCATATGCTGCCAACAGATGAAGCACACAACAAGCCAGATTTACTGACTCGAGTCTTCCATGCAAAGTTTGATATATTGAATAAGAGTTATTCAAAAAAGAGATATTTGAATCTGTTGCTGCTTACACCTATGTCATTGAGTTCCAGAAACGTGGTCTCCCTCGTGCTTATTTCCTCATAATCTTGAAGCCAAGTTCAAAACTTTACTCCACAGATTCTTATGACAAAATAGTTAGTGCAGAGATTCCAGATGAGACCAAAAATCGACATCTTTTCAACATGGTTCGCAGACATATGATTCATAGTCCCTGTGGGAAAAAAATCCAAACAATGTCTGTATGCAAGGGGAACATCAGAAAAAATGCAGAAACAATTATCCAAAGCCATTTGCTGATAAAACCTTTCATGGAGATAATGCATATCCCACTTATCAAAGAAGGAACAATGGATACAGAATGATGGTTCGTGGACATGAGATGGATAACAGATAGGTTGTTCCATACAACCCTTACCTTCTTGCAAAATTCAACTGCCATATAAATGTCGAAATCTGCTCTACAGTAAAGGCAGTCAAGTACATATATAAGTACATCTACAAAGGTCATGACAAGATCCATTTTCGAGTGAATTCAGACAATTCTAATGGCTCAAATTCTGATGGTTATGTATGTGCAATCGATGAAATCTAAGACTACCAATCAGCTAGGTGGGTTTGCGCTGTCGAAAGTATATGGAGAATATACAGATTCTTGCTATTTGAAATGCATCCTTCTGTTATTCACCTACAACTTCACTTAGAAAATTGTCAGCCATTGAACTTCAGACAAGATCAAGCTTATGCGATGTAGTAAGAGACAGATTTGCAAAGAGAACTATGTTAACAGAATTCTTTTACATGAATTCTACTGATTCTCTAGCTCAGAACCTCAAATGCACTTACAAAGAGTTTCCTGAACATTTTGTCTGGTATCCAGGAAGGAGAAGATGGGAGCCAAGAAAACAGAAAGATTCTATAGGCAGGATAGTGATAGCAAGTCCAATGGAAGGAGAACGATACTTCCTCAGATTGCTTCTTACACATGTCAACAATCCAACTTCATTTGATGATTTGAGAACAATAAATGGAGCATATGTACATACTTTTCGCGAGACATCAATTCTAAGAGGTTACTTTGAGTCTGATAAGTCACAAGAACAATGTCTCAAAGAAGCAAGTTTGTATCAGATGCCATATAATTTAAGTAGATTATTTGCGACTCTGCTTGTTCATTTTCCTCATTCAAATCCAAGGTATCTTTGGGAGCAATTTGAGAAGCCATTATCCGAAGATATCAGCAGAATTTCACAAATATCAGTTGGTCAGATTCGTTTGCAGGTATTATGCCAAATAAATGAGTTTCTGCAATCAATGGAAAAAGACATTAATCAATATGCTTTAGTTCCAAATACCATGTATTTTGATAGCTTGAACAAAAATACTAGTGATACAATAGCTGAAACAAGAATCTCTGTACCAGAGCATGACCTATTAGCAATTAAACAACTAAATACTGATCAGAAAAAAGCTTTTGACATTATCATGAATGCAGTTTTTGTTCACAAGAAAGGAACCTTCTTCATTGATGGACCAGGTGGAATAGGAAAAACATTCTTGTATCGAGCACTACTAGCAGAGATCAGGTCAAAAGGATACATAGCTCTTGCTACAACATCCTGTGGAGTTGCGGCTTCGATTCTGCCAGGTGGAAGGACAGCTCACTCAAGATTCAAGATACCAATTGGTGGAACAGCAGATAAGCAATGTAGAGTTAGTAAATAAAGCTCATTAGCAAAACTCCTTCAATCTACAATTCTGATCATCTGGGATGAAGCTCCAATGGCGCATAAAGCCTCAATTGAAAGTGTCGACAAACTTCTGAGGGACATAATGGACTCAAACGATCTGTTTGGATCAAAGGTCATTGTTTTTGGAGGTGATTTTCGCCAAGTCTTGCCAGTGGTAACAAAGGGATCAAAATCTAAATTTATTGATGCAAGCATAGTCAATTCATATATATGGCCAGAGCTACATAAGTTACATCTGATTGAAAACATGAGAGCAAGGCATGATCCAGAATTTACTCAATATCTACTTCGCATTGGAAATGGAACAGTGCCAGTTATCTTCAAGAATTCTATCCAGATACCTCCATCAATGCTGATAAGATATACAAATGAGGAAGATTCAGTGACTGCACTGATCAGGACGGTGTTTCCAGATTTAAAAGCTTTTTCCGAGGGAAATTTATCTGCAGTTAACTGTGCTATACTGACAACAAAAAATGACTTTGTCAACAAGATTAATGAGAGACTCATTGTACACTTAGAAGGACAACTGCAAGAATATATCAGTCGAGACAAGTGTATAGACAACTCTGACCAGACAATCACGGAGGACTTGCTAAACAGTTTAACTCCAAATGGTTTCCCACCTCATAAGCGACTTCTCAAACCATATTGCCCTATCATGTTGCTCAGAAATACTGATGCACCTCAGGGATTATGCAATGGCACTAGACTTATATGCAAATCGTTGAGCTCCAACATCATACATGCGGTCATAACATGTGGTGAATTTGCTGGAAAAGAGGTCTTCATCCACAGAATTTGTTTCAGAGCAGAGAACAATTCAGACTCACCAGTATCATTTGAACGCATTCAATTTCCTATTCGACCCTGTTTTACTAGGACAATTAACAAAGCTCAGGGGCAAACGCTTGATTTTGTTGGCATATATTTGTGTGAACCAGTTTTTTCACATGGACAACTATATGTAGCATTGTTAAGAGCTAACAACAGTAGCTCTATCAAAATTCTTATCAAACCATCCATATTTGATGACCAACAAGACTCGATTACTGAAAATATAGTATATAGAGAAGTACAACATCTAGCTTATCAGTAACTGCTCTAAGCATGTGCATATCACTTATTTATCTATGTTCATAGTTGTATATCTCTTATAGTCTTCATTTAGTACTTATGTATTCTTATTACGAGTCATAGGACGAAAAAAACATCATTCCATTCACTGAGATAATCCCTGGACTGCAAAACTGGACAACTGTGGTTCAGGTTCTGGACAAGCAAAAGGCATTACTCTTGAAAGCATGGAACCGATATCAGAAGCTGATATTAATTGATGAGCAGGTAATCCAAATTCTGAACTCCACTCTATATGTTTTGTTACCCAACCTTTATACTCAGATGATACAACTATAATTGTTATCAGGGTATAACAGTTGAAGCGATGATTTATAAATCAGACATCGACTTCTTCAGAAACCATTTTCAACTGTACAAACGATACATTCTCTGCAATGCTGGAGTTGAGTACACACCATCAGAATATCGCACTCATCTAAATCAGTGTACATGGTATATAGACAATTCTACTGTTGTTCAAGCAATAGATAAAGTTCAACCACCTCAGATTCCAGCTGTGTTTAGATTCTCGCCCTTTAGAAGATTCCACCAGCACATAGATGATAATACAGATATAGGTAAATCAGAAATACATCTGCTGAACTCCTAATACATATAATTTTAAAAAAAATTATAACTTAGCACATTCCAAAATCAGATGTCTTAGGCATTGTCGCTGAAGTTCATCCTCGAATACAGAGAGCTACTACTGCTACCAGAGAAGTGGTGATTATAGATAAAAGGTATGTAAAACCATCCATTTATTCTATATGAACTCTAAACCATTATAGATTGATCAAAATATTCTCTTCTAACAAACTTTTACTTATGAATAAAACACAATGCAGCATGATGCCAGTAATTCTAACTCTTTGGGGTGAGCATGAGACAGATGAAGGCCAAGCAATTGCAAATGTCATTGACAGAATGCCACTAATTATTGCACTTTGAATTAAAGTATCATATCACAGTGAGTAGATCACAAATTTCCCATCCTCCACATATTTTCTCACTTAATATGTATTCAAAATACTATGTACCTTACGACACATAAGCATTGCAACACTGAACCTTTCAACAAAATTTGGAACAAGCATTCTCCTTAATCCTCCAATACAACAAGCTGCTGATCTCAAACAGTGGTACTAATCCTTCTCATAAGTAATCATGTCAGAATATTTTCTATCGAATATATTGTAAGGCTTACAAATAAAACTTTTATCTTCACTTACAAGGGCTACTGAGACTGAAGCAGACATCAAGAAACTGATAACAGAAAAAGCATACCACAACCGAGCTAAGCTTTTGCCACAACCAAGAGATGATGAGCTGACCACTATTCAAGACTTTCTTGCATTTCCTACGGTAAATTTTACTTCTGATCCTTTATTACCAACAACATTTCACATATATACTTTCTTTTTTATCCTGTAGAAAATATACTTTCTTTTTTATCGTGTACAAAATTCCTGCCTTTATGATTTACTTGCTTGTTCTTGACCTCTTGTACCTCTAAGTTGCCCAATAACTCTTATTTTATTCCCTTTTTATTTCAGCATTTTCATCTTCTTGTTAAACATGTTCAATATTCAAATCTACATTTGAATTTAGTTATCAATGTAACTTAAACAATACTGACTACAATACTGAAAAAAGCCTACTGGTTGCTTGGTACTCCAAGATTACTAGACAAGAGCCAATGATTATGGTATAATACTTGTCCACAATGCAATAAATCATTCAGAGGAAAGCCTGTGTGGAAAATTGTTTGCATTTCATGCAACAAACAAGTCAATATTGCTCCAAGATGCCGATTAACTATAGAACTTGCTGATTATTCTGGAGTTTTGACGCTTGATCTTTATGACAACGATGCTCTTCAGTTACTTCCCTTTACCCTATCAGAGATGCAGGACTTAGAAAACAACGTAACAAATCCACTTTTCATATGCATTCAGAATACTCTGAGTAAGAACTAAGTCTACTATATTTAATGCAAATCTATTTATCTTACTTCTACAGCATGAACTCAACTATGAGGCCATTGAAGAAGCGATTAATAGCACCGTGATAACATGCTTTGTGAAGAAAATGATAAACACCCATGCGTCCACCAGTACTGAGAAATACTCAGCGATTATTCTACATAAAACCCCCCTGGCAGAGATTTTATCACAAGTTCCTTCCACCATTGCTTACTCAGAGTCAAGCACACAAGCTCCGATCACCAGTCCACAGATCAATGAAACTGCACTCACTACTGCTGCAAAAGACACAAATGTCCATAGCAGTTTGCTCTCAACTCTGAAAATCACAGAGAGCCCAACTAAAAAGCAACGTACCGAAAAGTCTGAAAAGGAAGATTGAAACTGCCATATAATACTTTTTGTTAGCAGATATTTTTGGATCTCTACTGGTATTCGACAACTTTTGATCCCTGACCTTTGGCTGCTCAGCTTTCTATTCCTTAACTTTTCGTTCCTGAACTTTTACTACTCTTTATCGTTTGTATAGTTGCTGAACTTTTGATCCATTTTTGCTTAAAGATAGTTAGCTGAGCTTTGTGAAACTGGAAACAGACCAGAGTTATATGTACAGTTATTGCAACTATTTTGCCTTCATTGCCTCTATTTGATTTTGTGCTGCGCCCAGAAATACAGCCCAACTTTACAATAGTTTATTCATTTTACTTTCATTTGAAAAAAAACAACAGAACAAACTGCAATCAAACCCAATATTAACAAACCATAAGACATAAAAACATTTCCACTACCTATGAAGTTCATGTAGCTAAACTTCCTCAATACAAAATCTAAACACAAACTTATACATATAACACACTAGACCACAACTGGAAACAATTCCACGATACAAATCATACAAACCAATGAAAACATACATAGAAACGCCCTACAAATTCCTTCCAGACGGATCAGAAAAGCCACTCATCGCACTTTGAATTGCTTTCCTCTGTTCTTCAACTTCTACTTCCATACGACGAGCAATGATTTGAAGAAATGGAAGCTGTGCAATATCTCCTAATACACTTTCCAGTACACAAGCCTTCTCTGGATGCCGATAAAAAGATTTGAACAACTCATATATCCCATTCCTAAGTAAAATATTATTCGCTAAAAGCCGATCTGCATCACTCAACATTCCATTATCTCCACTATGCCCAGCCAAATTTCCCAAGACACCACTTGGTGACACTCGATTCAGCATAACCTCAACATCTGGATGCAAATCACGCAATACTGCAATACGATTGTGAGTATAATCCATCTTCAACTCACAAACAACCAGAAATAAACTACTAATAAATCATACAAGAATCTATAACAATACAAGAACTAAATAAGCATATCACAGAACTAACGAATTTATACACACCAACTACATCATAAAGCAAAAACAAACAAATACAAAAAACAAAATGACACTATACACAGGTGAACTAAACAATCGTGACAAAAAGATATGTGCCACACAAAAAACTACTGTACGCACGTGAATTCTCTTACTCTGTTTAGTCTATCAATGTTTATCTAAAATCTGCTACAACTATCCATTGTTGACTCATTCAACAATGTCCTATATGCCACGAAATAGTCAATGTTTTGAAAACCGGACCGGACCGGCCGGTTCGATCGGTTGAACCGCGAACCGGCCATGGCACCGGTCCGGTTCAATGCTTTTGTTGACTTTGCCAGAGAACCGGTCAAACACGGTCAAAACCGTGAAAACCGGTGAACCGTGTTGAACCGGTTTTTGAGTTTCCTTTCTTTTTTTTTTTTTTAACTTTATGCAAAATGCTTCTATCAAGATTCGAACTCAAGACCTTTGCAATAGAAGACCAATGTAGTAACCATTGCACTATCACATCTTATTTGTTTTTTTTTGATAACTTATTTATATAAAACAAACATTTATATTTCATTTTTTCATTTTTTCTTACAAAATCTTATCCTCTCATGACTCTTTCTTTTTAATCTTCAACTCTTTCTTTCTCTCTCATCTTTTCTTTTGTTACTCCATTTTTAATCAAACCTCTTTAGTTTTAATTTATTGATATTTTCTTCTATCTTTTAATTTTGTTTTTGTCCATTAAATTGGAAAAAGTTAAACAAGAATTATTTTTCTTTAACCCAAATTATTTAATACCACAACTACTCACTTTTATCTCATTTTTTGTTTCTTATCAAGTTTGCATTTCGATTTTCAATTCTCTTAATTTCTTTCGAACTCCAAACTTTCTTTTTTAAATTACAATCTTTAAATCTCAAAGACGTAAATTAAAATTTAAGTTCACAATGTCAAATTTTCATAGACGTGAATTTTGTATAATTTCAAAATATTGTGATATTTTTGGGTTGGATTTAAGATTTTTTGGTAGATATAATTGAAATTGAGATGAAATTTATTTGTTTTAACTTATAATTTAAAAAATTTATTTTTGAAAATCCAAATTATTCAAAAATAGTGAACTTTTCATCATATAAAGTTTTAAATTAGTCCATTGCATGTCTTATTTTGTGCATATATATTTATATAAATTTTTTTAAAAAAAATTCATTGAACCGAGGTTCAACCGGTCGGACCGGTTGAACCTCGACCCTTTCACCTCACCGGTTCAATTGACGGTCCGGGTTTTAAAACATTGGAAATAGTTGAAAATATCAAATAAATTTTGTTCATTCTATTATCTATTCAATCGACTTTTAAATTTTTAAACACCTTCATGTATTTTGTCTGCCATTCATCCAACATTGGATTCTTCTGAAAAACAAGGGATTCAATTCCCATTCACTTTCGAATTTTCCTACAAATTTCGATTGGACAATAATTCATTGTTCAGTAGTTCCCAATCTCATACATGGCATGGAACATATGAACATATTAGACAAATATCCTTCATTTTATTATGCATTTAATCCACATTTAAACTTTTAAACACGTTCATGTGTTTCAAGATACAAACTTCTAAACACCCTTAGTCCAGAAGTTTTGCTTTTGACTGTATTCTTTTTCTAACATCTCATCCTTTTTGCCAAAAACATTACATTCTTAAATTTTTTAATTTATTCTTAAATTCTGAAGTTTATTCCCATTAATTCTGACCAATCGAAAAATAATACACCCCAAATCTTAAACTTTTCTACAAATTTTCATTACATACCATCGTACCACACTTATACAGATAAAAACTTCACCACTTTATACAGGAGATACAAATACACATGATGCTACTTTATGTACCAAATACAACATGACCATATCCTTAAGAAACTCACAAACACATCTTAAAGCCTAAACACCATATGCCAAAAACCATACACCAGAAACCAACAATACACAAACTAACGAACAGATCTTCGCAAAGTCAGAATCTTTAATCATTTTCGCCACCCATGTCACTAGAAGATGGCGGACTGGAAAAGTAATACCTTTCTTCTAACATCTCCAATCTCATTCTACTAGCAATCAACCCCAAGATCGGATAGCCCCTTCCAGTCCTAAATGCAGCCTCCAAAACCGAAGCCCAATCATCATGCCTATAAAATTCTTTGAACAAATTACATATCTCATTTTTCAGCAAAACGTTTGCCACTTGAGCTCGTGCAACAGGTTCAGCTGGACGATTTCGGCACCCATTCCCCATAGGATAAGCAGCTCCACGAACAACAGCCAGTTGATTCACCTCTTCATCCACCTCTGGATAATACAATTGAACAGTCGGAAATCTCGCACTTCCACCCGCCATCTCCGAATGTTAAGTATCTGCAGACAAGTACCAAACATACACTTCTTACCCCTATCTAACCTTCAACTATATAACCAAGAAACACTACTAGACACACATGAATTTTCTGTACTTCTTACTGTCCTTCCATCCAAGAAATTACACGTCTGATGCTAGCTGCACATGCAAACAAATAGCTACCATGCACACGTCAATACACCATACATTCTGGTAAGTTCAAGATACAGAAACTTTCTCGTATATATAACACCAATATATGATAATAAATATATATAATATATACATATATAATCAATAATATACACTAATAAATATATATACAAATATATATAGATAAAATACTAATACATATACACATATCTATAACTAATATACAATAAAACATATATATCATAATTGCAGATATATACAAATATATACATATATATAGATATATAGATATATATTAATTAATATTATACAAATATATCATATATATACAAATATATATAGATATAATACTAATACATATACACATATCTATAAGTAGTCTACAATAATACACATATATCATAATTATAGACATATACAAACACATACATATATATAGATATACACACACACACATATATATATACATATAATACTAATATATCCTTCATATAAATACATATATACAGTAATATAACAATGTAATAATATACATATATATATAACAGTAACATACAGTAATAAATATATATAATATATACATATATATTAATAATACACACTAATAAATATATATAATAATTATACATATATACACATATATCCATATACATATATATATTACATTTATATACAAATCTAATACTAATATATATACACATGTAGACACATACAAACATATACATATACATATACATACATACATATATTAATTAATATGTATATAATAATTATACATATATACGCATATATCCATGTACAAATATATCACATATATAGATATAATACTAATATATATACACATATCTATAACTAATATACAGTAATACTAGGGTTGCAAACGAATCGAGCCGCTCGCGAGCGGCTCGAATCAAGCTCGAGCCGGCTCGAGTCAAACTCGAGCTCAGAATATTAAGCCCGGCTCGCGAGCTTGAATATATATATATATATATATATATATTATTTTTATTTAATAATAAAATTACGTATATTATATATATATATTTTTTATTTTTTATTTTCATAGTAAAATTACGTATATATCCTTAATATTTTATTATTTATTAAGAAAAAAATATTATTTTATTTATTTTTTTAAAAATAAAATAAATATTTTTTATTTTTTTCGAGCTCGAGCTCGGCTCGACTTGATTCGAGTCGAGCTCGAGCTTGAAAATTGCCGGCTCGTCGAGCTCGAGTTTGGTAAAATTCAGTCGAGACTCGGCTCGATTAGCTCAAAACTCGACTCGACTCGACTCGTTTGCAGCCCTAAGTAATACATATATATCATAATTGTAGACCTATACAAATATATACATATATATAGATATACAAATACATATACGAACAGTACTAATATATCCTTTATCCTTTATATATTCTTTTGCTGCATATATAGATATCCCCAAATTATTGAATTTAAAAAAACTATTAATTTTTTTATGAATTAATCTGCATCACTTAACCTAAAAAACAACTCATAACATATACATTTACATTTACATATATACATGAATGTATATAATAACTCATAACATATACATTTACATATTATCACAAATACACTCTATTTAACTAAAATTCTAAAATTATCCATAAAAAATCCAATTTATTCCATTCAAAACGTTTGACCAAACGTTCACAAACCAAAAACCTACCCAGCGCCCGCGCGTTGCGCGGGAAACCCACCTAGTCTATCAAATACAAACTTCCAAATAACACACCATCGAAACGTACCCGTATCACCTCCATAAGCCAACAAACCACGAGTGAGAGAAAACAATACTTAGCCAGCTTCCATGTATGCGGCAAGCGGCATTAGGCGTGGGAGAAGAATGCGTTGCCTCGTTCCATTGCGCTGCTGACGGACCCAAAAAAAAAAAAAAGAGAAAGAGAGAGAGAGAGAGAGGGGAAGTAGTGAAGTGAGGACCAAAATCGAGAGAATGAGAATGTGACAGTCATCGCGTTCGTTCTTGACTTTTGAGGATGATGAGGTGAGAGGTTTTTGGTTCTTCTCCACCTGACCGACAACCTCTGCAATGGATCAATGCTTCAGGGGGGGCTCTTCTGCTGGATTTCTGCTTGGTTCTCCTGGTTACTAGTTGTCGTACCAGCGTTCCTTACTAGCATAGCTTCATCGTCAGGGGAGAGCAAATGAAAATCCCAGATTGCTATTTGCAGGCCTTCCTCCCCTTTTCTAAATAGCTGACAACACACGGTAAGTTGTTCCAAGCTCGACTGATTTTACTCCTCCTTAATGTCAACTTCTTCAGCGATACCGCAAACTCAAACCCTGGGTGGCCCTTCCCGCTGTGGCCGCGTGCTGGGCCCCTCCTTGGACAAGATCATCAAGAACGTCGCCTGGCGGAAACACTCCCAGCTGGTCTCCGCTTGCAAATCCGCTCTCGACAAGCTCGAATCCCTCTCCGATTCGTCCTCTGATCCCGCTTCCTGCACCCCTCTCTACGGCATTTCTTCCCCCCAAGACGCCGATTTCGTCCTCAAACCCCTCATTTTGGCCCTCGACACTGGGGCCCCCAAGGTTGTCGAGCCCGCACTCGACTGCGTTTCCAGGCTGTTTTCCTCTGGATTCATCCGCTGCGAGATCGCCACCACCGATGACGCCGCTGCCACCTCCCTCATCTTCCGCCTCATTGATTCCGCCTGCAAGTGCACTTCTCTTGGCGACGAGGCCGTCGAGCTCGCCGTGCTCAGGCTTCTCCTTTCCGCTGTCCGCTCCCCCTGCGTCCTCATCAGGGGCAATTGCCTTGTGCACATCGTCAGATCCTGCTACAATGTGTATTTGGGCGGCTTCAACGGCACCAATCAGATCTGTGCCAAGTCTGTTCTTGCTCAGATGATGGTCATTATTTTCTCCAGGGTCGAGCACAATTCTGCGATCCTCCCCTCTTTTAGGACGGTTTCTGTAGCCCAACTCTTGGAGTTCACCGATCGCAATTTGAATGAAGGGAGCTCCATCCAGTTTGCTCAGAATTTCATTACTGACGTTGTGGAAGCTAAAGAAGTTCTTCCTCCGCCTCCCATGCTACATGGGATTCCGTCCCCTGTAGAGAAGAAATCTGAATTTGAGTCTGAGTCTGAATCTGCCAGTGGGCAGCAACCGGATTATGATTTTAATGGTTACAGTAAGATCACGGAGGACGGATTTATGCTTTACAAGAACATTTGCAAACTATCCATGAAGTTCTCATCACAGGAGCATCAGGATGATCAAATTCTTTTGAGAGGCAAAATATTATCGTTGGAGCTCCTAAAAGTCATCATGGACAATGCTGGTCCTGTTTGGCGCACAAATGAGAGGTAAGTATCCTTGCCTATTTACCATGATGCCTTTCTTATAAGTCTCCGTCCCTTTATGCACACACATTCTTGCTTTTAAGTGTTCCCTTGGAATTCTTTATTATTATTATTATTATTCGAATCTCAGTCTCTAGATTTCAATTAGGTTTTCCTCAATGATCCACATCCCTTCGTTGTACTTCCAACCTTAAGTTGCTTGAAAGCATCTTGAGTTTTTTTTTGTCCAATAATATACTGGTCATGGGGTAAGAGATCTAGTGCAGGGTGCCAAAGGCAAAAGGGTTAAGGTTTATGGCCCACTTAGTATGTGTTACAGTGTATTGCTTCACAAAAGAGAACTTTTTGAGATTATATTTTCCCGCAATGGCTTTATGGTTTTAAAAATTCAACATAAAATTTTGGAAATTTGGTAACCTTTCGAGATTATTTTTTGGCCGTTCAAAGATCAAATTGCATCCTTTCTCCTGTCCAAAATTGTTCCTTCATTCCATGTGTGTTATTTATGAAGCATCATTACAACGGGCAGAAGTTATGTTTTCTAAAGATAATAGTAAACTATAGAATGAAGAATGCTATTGTCTTATACTTGTGGCTGCGTCATGTGGTCTATCTTAATTTGGAATGCATAATGGAGTTTGGTGTTGTTTATAAGACTTAATAAGCTTAAACGCAGCAAATATAGGGAAAGAAAAGTTAGAAATAGACTTTGACTTTTTTCATATCCTAGCTGGGGATAGGTTAACTTGAGCTGCTTGTGAGCAGTTTGGCTGTGGTCAACTTAGGCCTAGCTGTAGTGGTTCTCAAGCAACTCAATTTTAGCTGTTGGTTGATGAGTTTGTGTTCCTTTGTATGTATAGGTATCAACGTGAGTTGTAGGCTTTATGGCCAAAATTTTTAAACCTATGAAGCGCCCTAATTTTGGAAAATCCATTTTACACTGTATTAATCTTAGGTCAAGTAGCAAGCAAGTGAAAAAAGAAGAAAAGCAATAGAATTAACTTTTCATTAATTGGTAGTACCCTTCCTCTCTCTCTGTCTGTGTGTCTGTCTTGCTGCTGCTTTTCCATTGGGAGAAACAGGTTTTTGTTTGTTACGTATTTATTTTTACAGCTACTAAAATCCTATTGCTGCAGCTTTTCGTATGGTATGCAACATCTCAAAATCACAATACTGCATATGAGATTCAAAAATAATGTGGATGGATTGGATCTAATGATTTCAGGGTTTAGGTAAATTGGTTGAACAATGCCATCTTTTGGTTTTCCTTTTGGAGGAGTTATGGAAGCTTTTGTTTTTAGGTGGATATTTGATTTGGGTGATAATCTTTCTTTGATGATAATATCAAGTTTGAGTTTGGCTTGATTATACTCGAGTTCATACTGAGTGCTCCATATTGGATATTTGCATTAAACTCGAGCACCATTTGTGAAAACTTGATCTAGCTCACATCATTCAAGTGTGTGCATTTTTGAACGATTTTGAGCTCAATATTGCAAACTTGACCATGCTCAATTCATCCCAATTCCATAATGCCTGTTAATTTTTTGGCATTTCTTCATTTGATTGTTTCAATACATTTTTGAGTTTGGAAAAGCTAACACGTTCCTTTTCCTTTTACTTTAATTGCAGATTCCTCAATGCTATAAAGCAATATTTATGCTTATCACTGTTGAAGAACAGTGCTTTATCAGTTATGACGATATTCCAACTTCTTTGTTCTATATTTCAGAGTTTACTGTCAAAATTTAGATCAGGGCTAAAATCAGAAATTGGAATTTTTTTTCCCATGTTCATCCTTCGTGTGCTGGAGAATGTACTTCAACCCAGTTTCTTGCAAAAGATGACCATCCTGAGTTTGCTGGAGAGGATTTCTCAGGATTCGCAGCTTATTGTTGATATCTTTGTCAATTATGATTGTGATTTGGATGCCCCAAATATTTTTGAAAGGTACAAAGCATGTCTGTTTGAATTGGAAGTTTCTTCCTTTTATTCTTTTCCGGGATTTCAATTAATGGTTCAGTCATCATAGGGTCTGATGATGTCCTGTGGAGTATTTGTCTTCCAATTCAATGATGTTTTTGGGTAGTAACATCACTGGGTGTGTTCGGGTAGCCAAGTTTTCCCAAATATTATTTATCTTGCATCATAAACATATTTTCCAATCACCTTTTTGTATTCCCAATTACCTTTTTACCTCATATATATCACATCATAAAAGTTTTACAGTAATTATTCCAAATAACAATTCAAATAATGCTCTATTATGTGTTTTTTTTTTGTTTTAAATTTTTATCTGCAATATTGTGTGTAGTGTGGTGAATCATTGGAAACACTTCCATGAGTTTATTTCTGGTTCTTTTACTTCATTTCTACCGATATTTTTTCCCCGGGGGTGGTTGGGTGGGGAAGGGATGGTAACAAGGTTATGTTAAATGACCAGTGTCCTAGGGCAGCTATAGCTGAGTTAGTTCAATGTGGTTACTCTACTTACTGCAGGCCAAGTGGGCCAAGTGCTAGTTCAATCTTTCATCAAATTGGTGCTTTACCGAATTTTTTTTGAATGTGGTTGAAATTCCACTTGGAAAATTTTTATTAATGGGATTTATAAGTCTTATAATTGAAGCTTTGGATGTCGGAAGCAAACTTTTAGCTTAATGTTCTGAAAATTTGGATCATCTCATTAGGAGGACCACATTCCACTATATTGTCATCGGCTCAATTAACCATTTTTAGGTGCTTATTGGTGCATATTATTGTGGTCAGTAATCTGGTAGATGGATTTTTGAATTAAATAGTCAAAAAGAGAGTGAAAGATAAAGATTTAATGGGCCATCTTCCTCTAAATATCACCTATCTGCCAACTATCTAAAAGATGATACAAAGTTAGGAAACTAGAACTAGTTAGAAAGCCTAAGAGATGCCAGTCAAGCCTTAGAAGCCTCAGTTTTCTGCACCTTCCATTGTGATTGCAAACTTTTACAAACCACCACCAAAGCTCGATCACTTTTTGTTACTTGACCATGCAGCATCCCTATCAATACACTAGAACCTTGCAAGAGTCCTGTAGTCTTTCTTACTGGCCGACGTCCATTGAGAGCACTGAAGGTGCTCAATGATCAGCTGGCAATGAAGTTTTGTGGGTTGATGGTAGTTGTTGGTGGGAATTACATTCATGAGTATTAATGGGTTTATTTTTGCTAGGCCTTCTAAATTTTAGCCTATAGCTTAAAGCTAGCCCTTTTTAGCTAGTGGCAGATTCAGTAGCACTAAGAGGATGATGGTTTTTTTTTTTAATTAATAGGTGCACATGACTATGGAACTCTAGGATTCTTAATATTGAGGAACTTAAAATCTTCAATGGTGGACTAAGGTTGGGGATCTGGGAAGTAGTAAGGTCTTGGATGGATTTGGTCAATTTTATTTCATTATTTCTTGGTCTTTTAGGGGACCCGGGGGGGGGGGGCTGAAAGACTGGTGGGTACAGTAAGTAGCTCTCCTTGAGCTAAATGGAGTAGCTGAAGGATTTGGATGTCTGGCAGATTGCTTCTTTATTTATAATGTGAATGGTTGTTTATTGTCTATTCTTTGTTTAGACATTTGTGGTTGTTTATTGTCTATTCTTTGTTTAGGCTTTTTTTTTGGGGGGGAAAGGGGTGGGAAGAAAAAGGAGTGAAAAAACTGGGTGTTAAACTCGGACATTTGGAGTTAAGGCAAACAATGAGTTGGCTTGAAGAATCAAACTGTAAGAACATATCTTCCTATGCTAGCAACAATCGCCTTTCTGTGTGCTATTGCTCTCTGATTGTTTTCTTATTTTGTTCTGGTTTAAACATTTTTAATTCCATCAGATACTTGCAGGACTGTTAATGGCCTTCTAAAAACGGCACTAGGTCCACCTCCTGGTTCTACTACCACTTTGTCTCCAGTTCAAGATATTACATTTCGTCTTGAATCTGTAAAATGCTTGGTCAGAATAATCAAGTCAATGGGATTATGGATGGATCAGCAGCTCAAAGTAGGAGAATTAAATTCATCGATGTCTGAGAATGAAATTTTGAGCGAGAATTCTGCGACTGTTAGTGAAGAAGTAAATCTTGCTGACAATGAGCTTCATTCTGAAGTAAATTCTGAATTCTCTGATGCTGCTACCCTGGAGCAGCGTCGAGCTTATAAGCTAGAGATTCAGGTTAGCTAATGTTTTACTTAGGATGCAATGGTGTAATTTTTCGCACAAGACTATAACTGCATTACAGTAAGGGCTTGTCATGACCTTCAACCTTATAATTCCTCAACATCTTTCAGTTTCCTCTATCTTTATGATGTTTAATTCCTGTCTTGACTATTTGAGTCAATTAAATGCAGAAAGGTGTTTCACTGTTCAATAGAAAACCTTCCAAGGGGATTGAATTCTTATTAAGCACAAAAAAGGTTGGCAGTTCTCCAGAAGCAGTGGCTTCTTTCTTGAAGAATACTTCTGGACTAAATGAAACTATGATTGGTGACTATTTGGGTGAAAGAGAGGATTTTCCGCTAAAAGTCATGCATGCATATGTAGATTCCTTTAACTTGGAAGGAATGGATTTTGGTGAAGCTATCAGATTTTTCTTACGAGGATTTCGGTTACCTGGTGAAGCACAGAAGATTGACCGCATCATGGAGAAATTTGCTGAACGCTATTGTAAATGCAGCCCCAATTCATTTACCAGTGCAGATACAGCTTATGTTCTTGCTTATTCTGTCATAATGCTTAATACTGATGCCCACAATACCATGGTAAAAGATAAGGTGAGCTTACTAAATCAGCTATTGTTCCACTTGTAATGTGATTATGTAAATACCTTTCTATAGAATAGGAAAAAGAATAGCGAGTGAGCATTGGTATGGTAAAGGCAAAAACATCTAAAACTGTCTTTTTCATTTTTGCTTTTTAATCTTTACCTTACTCTATCCGAAACTGTACCCAAGTCTAAGTATCCTGATTTTAAGGAATACAATGATATACAGAAATTAGAAGAGAGCAAAAAGTTGAACATTGCAACAAAGAAAATAGAATGTAACCTCGGGTTTAATTTTCCTCCATAACTCTTTTAAAGGTTTTAACTTGGATTCTTATTCAATTAAGTCTGATAAATCTACAGTAAATATTAAGTTGGCTGGATTGTGATTGCTGCCTAAGGGTCAATGTTTGAAATTGCAGACGAGTTTTCTGGTTGTAAAATGTAAAACGTTCAAAGAAAGATAATAGGATATTTGTTTGACCTTACATATTCTGAATGTCATCAGTCTGGTGGCAAACCTTGTACCTATAGCTTGAAACTTGTATCGCACCCTATCAATGATGAGTTTGATTTATTTGATCTTATTCTACTGTACAAAGACTTGCAGCTTACCCTACCCTTATTTTATCAATTTTGTCCTTGGTAAGTCACAAATTGACTATATCCATTTGCTCCCAAAAATAAAATCCCATTCAGATCTGGGATACCTGACGAAGAAGTCAAGAATATCATGACAAGGATGAAAATGGAGGGCTTGAGAATTGCATGTACTTTAGTCTTGATATGGAAAATATCCAGAAAAAAGAAAAAGAGATTAGGACTTCTTTAGATATTACCTTTGTGGAGCTTGTTGGTTTACTGGGCGGATTGGACAGACCCGTCCTTTACTTTTCACTTGAAAATTGAAAAAGAGATTAGAAGTGATTGTTGTATGCTATGGCATCCAGTTTGTAATTAACTCTAACCTATGAAGAATTAAAAAAGTGTTGAGTGCATGACTTCAGAAACCTTATTGGTTCACAAAATTAGTCAGTGGTTTACTTGTTATCTATTCAACAAATCCTACCCCCTTTTTCTTTACTTGTTCATCATTCTTCAAAATTTGGACAGACAATTCATTCTTAAAACATGCATATGCCCAACATTGCATGTTAAAAATTTATCTTTTGAAATCTCTTTAACGTGTTATTCCACTTATCTATTAGAAAAGTAATGCAATTGGAACTCCAACTTGTAGATTGCAAACTTTAAGCCTGATTGCATGCTAACATTTTGTATAACATCTGAAGTGAAGTAATTTAACATGGATTTTCTGACGTTCAAGGAGTGAACTTTCCAAGTCTCTCTCTCTCTCTCTTTTAACCGTGACATAAAATCGGTTTCTCTTTAGTACTAATAACCATTTTGCATCTCATTTGTTTGTGAAGATGACAAAGGCTGATTTCATCCGGAATAACCGAGGGATCGATGGTGGAAAGGATTTACCGGAAGAATATTTGGGCAAGCTGTATGATCAAATTGTAAAGAATGAGATCAAGATGAATGCAGATTCTTCTGTGCCACAAAGCAAACAGGGGAATGGCCTGAATAGACTGCTAGGATTAGAAAGCATTCTAAATCTAGTTTGGAAGCAGACTGAAGAAAAACCAATGGGTGCAAATGGATATCTTATAAGGCACATCCAAGAGCAGTTCAAGGCAAAATCTGGAAAATCAGAGTAAGAAAACATTCTATATGCTTGCATGCGCATATATTTTTAAAAATTCATATTGGATGATGCTGATCAGTGGGAGAAGGGAGTAGAGGGAGGCAAATGAGTTGTTTACGATTGGGGTATTTTAAGTTGGGATATCTTTTGAACTATATCTTATAGTAGACTTTATTAACTTTATTTATTTTTTGTCAAATACTTCTGTTGTTCCTGAAAATGTTTGGAATTGGTTTATTGGTTGACACTTGGAGATTCTGTTTGCATAATTTTGCTACAGATTTGTTTTCTAGGGGATTAAAGTTCAGCATTTTGAAAATGTTTTTTTTTTTCCAATTGCAGGTCCACATATTACGCTGTTTCAGATCCAGCAATATTAAGGTTTATGGTTGAAGTATGTTGGGGTCCAATGATTGCTGCATTCAGTGTAACTCTAGACCAGAGTGATGACAAGGAAGCGACTTCTCAATGCTTGCTGGGCTTCCGACATGCCGTGCATGTCACTGCTGTAATGGGTATGCAAACCCAAAGAGATGCTTTTGTTACCACTGTGGCTAAGTTTACTTACCTTCACTGCGCCGCAGATATGAAGCAGAAGAATGTTGATGCTGTTAAGGTAATTTTCCTTTGACTTCTGTCTGCCTTGCTAACTAGCCTAATGCACTTTAAGGGCAGATTTGTTTTCTCAAGTGTGGTTAATATCTTCTATCCTAGCTACTCAGAAATGATCACCTGGGAGCGATATACATTCTTAACATGATCATTCATAGAGAGAGGCTTTTCCCTTCCTCCTTGTGATTGACTTGCAAGATAACTTATCCACAAATGTGATTTTGGCATATTGCTCTTGCAGGCAATAGTATCAATTGCCATTGAAGATGGTAATTATCTTCAAGAATCTTGGGAGCATATCTTAACATGCCTATCTCGTTTTGAGCACTTGCAGCTCTTGGGGGAAGGCGCACCTTCTGATGCCTCATTTTTAACTACAGCAAATGCTGAAACTGATGAAAAGGCATTGAAGTCTGCAGGTTTTCCATCTCTGAAGAAAAAAGGCAATCTCCAGAACCCTGCTGTGGTAGCTGTTGTTCGTGGGGGTTCCTATGACAGTACCAGTTTAGTAGCCAATTCGCCAGGGTTGGTAACCTCGGAACAGATCAATAACTTCATTGCCAACTTGAATCTGCTTGATCAGATCGGGAATTTTGAGTTAAACCATATTTTTGCTCATAGCCAAAGGTTAAATAGTGAGGCTATAGTGGCATTTGTGAGGGCACTTTGCAAAGTTTCCATGTCAGAGTTGCAATCTCCAACAGATCCTCGTGTATTCAGTCTTACTAAAATTGTTGAAGTTGCGTAAGAACCTATACTCTACATTATCCTTTAGTGCCAAAATTTTCACAGGAGCATCACGTGATGCAAGAGCAATCTAAAAGTCTTCCTTTTTTGAATTAAAGAATGAATAATTTGGGCATCCCATTTGTTTATTTTGCAGGCACTATAACATGAATCGGATCAGACTAGTCTGGTCTCGCATTTGGACTGTTCTGTCTGATTTTTTTGTATCAGTTGGTTTGTCTGAAAATCTCTCTGTTGCAATATTCGTCATGGACTCGTTGCGACAGCTTTCAATGAAATTTTTGGAGCGAGAGGAACTGGCAAATTATAATTTCCAGAATGAATTTTTGAAACCATTTGTGATTGTCATGCAGAGGAGCAGCTCTGCAGAAATTAGGGAGTTGATAGTTCGGTGTATTTCACAGATGGTACTCAGCCGTGTCAGCAATGTCAAATCTGGTTGGAAAAGCGTTTTTATGGTAAGTTTGGCCATCAAATGAATCAAAATCTTATTGTTAATGCACAGAAGGCTGGAAATTCAAGACATGTAGCTCATTGAAGTGAATGTATATGATTCTAAAGTTGAAATCTCCTTATGTCTAGGAAGCTCGCTTTCCTGAAATTTGTGGATAGGTATATACATAATATTTTGTATTGTTTATCAAGAAATATTTTAACCATGCATCAGATACAGTTAGCTGTCAACTGAGTATCTGATGTTTGACTGGAGGATAATTAGTTGTTAGCTCATTCCAGCATTTTGATGCTGAAAGACCTATAAAGATGTCTGTCTTGCTGATGCCTTAGTTTCTTGGTGTTCACCAATGTGATGTGGTCATGTTCTTGTGTCCTATACTGGAAGTTGTGGCATCTTTACGTATCAATATCGAACAATACTTAGTTAAAATGTGTACTTCTGAGCATCTGCCTACTGCTAAAGTATTTGTAAAGTTGCTCCTATGACCCTCTGAAATGTCCTCTCTCATGTGAATGCTTATGTTTTTTGCAGGTTTTTACTACTGCTGCAGCTGATGAAAGAAAAAATATAGTCTTGCTGGCCTTTGAAACCATGGAAAAGATTGTTCGAGAATATTTTTCGTACATAACTGAGACTGAGACACTGACTTTTACTGATTGTGTTAAATGCCTCATCACCTTCACAAACAGTAGATTTAACAGTGATGTTAGCCTCAATGCCATTGCTTTTCTTCGATTTTGTGCTGTCAAACTAGCAGATGGAGGACTTGTTTGCAATGATGAAAGGACAGAAGATGCTTCATCCATGGTAGTTAGAGATGATAATGATTCAGTTGGACGTATATTCACAGATAAAGATGATCACGCATTTTTCTGGCTTCCTTTGCTATCAGGTGTTTTTTCCCCCTTCTTAGTTCCAAGAATGAGTGATTTTTTATTTTTGGTGTCCTCGGATTAAGTCTACGATTTACCTATTCTTGTTAATGATATCTTAAAAGATATACTTTTGTTGTGGTATCCTGCCTCTTAAAAATTCTAACTTTTTCCTGCTTATTGATGAATTGTCAGGTTTATCAGAACTGACTTCAGATCCTAGATCTGCTATCAGGAAAAGTGCACTGGAAGTTCTCTTCAATATTCTGAAAGACCATGGGAGTCTCTTTTCACGAGTATTTTGGCTAAGTCTTTTCACTTCTGTTATATTTCCAATATTTAGTTCCCAACATGATAAGCAAAAAACACGCGTGAAAGATGACAAGTCTTCTCCTAGTTCTAAATCCTTACTACTTGATGGAAGCACATGGGACACAGAAACTTCTGCATTGGCAGCTGAATATCTGGTAGACCTTTTTGTCAGTTTCTTTGTTGTCGTCAGGTCAGAATTGAAGAGTGTAGTATCAATACTGGCTGCATTTATTATGAGTCCTGTCCAAGGGCCTGCAAGAACCGGTGTTGCTACATTGAGACGGTTGGTCAGTGAATTAAGAGCCAGACTTACAGAAGAAGAGTGGCGAGATGTCCTTTCGGCTTTGAAAGAGGCTGCTTCTTCCAGTCTTCCTGGATTTCTAAAATTGCTTAGTACCATGGACAGCATAAAGGTCCCTGATCTGGCTGAAGACTATGCTGACATAGAAACATCATCTAGCCTTGGCTTGATAAATGATGAGTCTGAAGATGACAATCTGCAAACCTCAACATATGTTGTTTCTAGGATAAAGAGTCATATAACTGCACAGTTGCTCATCATACAGGTTCTCTCTCTTTCTCTCTCTGCGTGAGTGGTGCAAGTTCATTCATTAATTCCTTTTCATAAAACATAATTTTCCTATACCCAAGGTGATTGACTATCCAATGGGAAAAAAAAAAAAACTGTAGCCAAAAGGATCCTTCTCACTCCTTCCTATAGTCAGATTGCATGTTTTGGAGATGCCTAGACTAGTTTACTTGTTTATATATCTCTTCCTTGTGGATGGGTGGAAGAAAAGCTGCTGTTATTTGCTTCTTGGAGTTTTACCTTTAAGCCTGGAGATTTCATAGGAAAAAGATTGGGTTCATTAATCAGTGTTTGCAATTATGGAGAGAGGAGAGATTGAGGTGAGAGTTAGGATTTTTGGAGCATTTGCTGTATATGTCTTTGTTATTTTGGAAATTGTAGGAGAGGAAATTAGATTTCTTTCATCTCTTTCACTGCCTTTTTTCTCCTTTCATTATTTAATGCGTTTCTTCTTGTGTCTTGGCCAAATCTGACTGTTTGTACTCATTGTATTATTCTTTCAACTTTACTTAGGGTCTGGATTCCAGTTATTTTGTTCTTTATGTGAATGTAAAGTGTGCATTCTGATTCTCTGTGCATGTTTCTGGAGTTAGGTGAGGGTGTATAGTTTTTTTCTTTTGCTCTTTCATGAGATGTCAAGCTGCAGCTGAAAATGTTGTTGGCTGGGCAATCCTTGACTCTTGCTATAGGATGCCAGCCTATTTTCTTTTTGCCCCTTGTGATAAGTTTGATCTTTGGCAGTTGGGATTATTCTCTTCCATCTTTAGCTAGCTTTTGACATAGCAGATGAAGTTAACCAATTGGTTATTCAGGGGACTTATGCTTAGACATTATAAGTAACAACTTCTTTCTTCATAATAATACTTGCGTGCTTGTTACATTGACGCCAATCACCGAAGGTTCCCTTAACTGTTCCTTTTGACCCTCCTTCCTCAGGTGGCAAGTGATCTCTATAAGTTGCATTCACAACCTTTATCTGCTGATTCCATGATCATTCTCATTGAAGTATTTTCTTCCGTTGCAACTCATGCCCATCAACTGAACTCCAACAAAGTCCTGCAGCTTAAGCTGCAGAGGGTGTGTTCTATCCTTGAGGTCTCAGATCCACCCATGGTTCACTTTGAGAACGAGTCCTACCAGAATTACCTAAATTTTTTGTCTGATTTGCTTGCCTGTAATCCATCTTTGTATGGAGAAAAAAACATGGAACAGGAACTTCTGGCTGTATGTGAGAAAATTCTACAGATATATTTGGAGTGTGCTGGAGAATCTGTTCAGAGTAAAGCAGCAAATGCGCCAGTGCATCAGTGGAATCTTCCATTGGGTTCAGCCAAGAAAGAAGAGTTGGCAGCCAGGACTCCGCTAGTTTTGTCTGTGTTTCGAATTTTAAGTGGTTTGGAACGGGATTGTTTTAGGAAGTACATCCCTCGGTTGTTCCCGATATTGGTAAATTTTGTCCGGAGTGAGCATAGTTCAGGAGAAGTCCAGAAGGTATTGAGTAGCATTTTTGAGTCATGTATCGGACCATTAATAATAACATGTTGAAATTAGAATACAGTGTACAGCACACCTTCGACCTTGTGTAACTGGTCAAGTATTACGAGCAAGTCTAGTTGCTGAAAATGGTTGTGGATAAAATTTTGCTAGTGTATGAGCAGGGCTCAGGTTCAGGTTGATACTCTATTGATGAATTATTCGGAAATGCAAAGACTATTCTAGGGAAGTCAAAGGCAAATGTCCATATTTTGTTATTTGCACTTTTACCATTTGTTATATTATATAATGTAATAAATAAATATTATATAATAAAAATGATAGTGAGAGTGTAAATAACAAAAAAGTATAGGGAAATCATACTGATGGCATTGGTAATTTGAAAACGGTGGGTGTTAGATAGGAGATTATTAGGAATGATTTTTTTTAAATGAAGCATTAATTTGTGATTTGATATATATGAGATAAAAAAATAATTAAAAAATATGTTTATAATAATATAATTAAATAATTTTTCCAAATAACAAGTGCTTGGACGTTGTTTAATGGAACTTATAGCTTTAGTTGGTCATGACCAAGAAATCATCGGCTTTGCTTGGTGGGCTGGAAATATTATTGTATTTGGATTGTCAATTATTTCATTTTATTTACACACACTGATTTGTTTGCATCATTAACAAATTTTTCAATCATCTTTTTATCTCATATACATCATATCAAAAAAGTGCCACAGCCCCTTTTTCACAACCCTTATCTCAAATAATTTACAATCCAAACACTTATCAGTTGTGTTACTACAAGTTCTGCGACAAACAAAATTCGGATTTAAAACTGTTAGCCTTATGCATCTCTGGTTGCGTCTCAGCCAGCATGTCTTAAGTCTGAACTTCTACTAATATATACCTCGTACCCCCGTGACTAGAAATTCTACTAAGATTCTGGATTTGTTCGACTAGCTGAAATGCAAGTTTAGCAAATCCATACAACGGTCCATATCGCTACGTAAGATTCTGTCGGCTTCTAGTTTCCTCTCTTTGTTAGTGATATCAAAGTTCAATGATATCCATATGTATTTGGTACACTATTACGAGAATCATTCACATTTTTTGTTTGTCTTCATCCTTTTTAATTTTTTTTTTGTTTTTGTTTTGAGAGTTACACTCGCATCTGCTTCTTTCTTGTAGGAAATCTTCAAAATTGAAGTATCCCATATCGTTTAAAATCTTTTTTTTTTCACTCATATCTGATTCGCTTGTATTGCCAACCCAATTGTTTTTTTTTTGGGGGGGGGGGGGGGGTTCTTTCTTCACAAAATCACACCTATACATTCATGTCATCACAGCGGATAATAATCGATCACGTACGCAGTTGGTTTACTCTTCTTAAATTGATCGTTCATGTAGTAGTTAAATTTATTTTTCTTGAATCGAATGATGGTTCGTATGTACAATGTTAAAAATAAGGGTTAGTTACAATTAATCCCCTTAAGGTATACCTTATTTCTCACTTGATCCCCTAACCTTTAATTTGCTCACTTAACCCCCTTTCGCACAAAATTACCCTTCTATTATTTTGACTTTTCATTTACCTTTTTTTCCTCTCTTTATTTCTTTTTCTCTTTCTTCTTTCTTTCATCCTTTCTAATAGAAAACTCCATCTCAACGGAAATTTTTATTTTGAGTTTGTAATTGCATTTCTGAGTGAATGTTTAAAAGGCATCAAAAACTAATTTTGATTTTTTGTATGATGCCACGTATTACAAATTTCAATTGATGATTATTAATCAGGTCACAATTTCATCTTATGATATTTTCTTGAGAATAACATGAGAAACTAGACAGAAAAGAGGAAAAATCAAAATTAAAAGAATTGAGAGGCTAAAAAAATTGTATTTTAGGAAAGTGAATTGAATACTTTTTTAATCATTTAAGGAGGAGATAGATCTCTACAATTCATCTTTTTTAATTTCAATCATTAAGATGAAAATTTTTGTGAGAAAGAGGAAGAATTAAAGAAAGAAGAAAGAGGCAAAGAAAATAAAAGAGCACAAAAGGGGAAAGGGAAAAAATAAAAGAGAAAAATAAGAGTTTAGAATAATAGAGGGACAATTTTGTCCAATGGGAGATAAAGTGAGACAAAAAAATGATTAGGGGGTAAAATAAGAAATGAGGTATACTTTAAGGGAAATAATTGTGATTAACCCTAAAAACAATTTCCCTGTTCCTAGTATTCTGGGAAGATGGACGGTATTATATGCCCTTGGAACCCGTAAGTATAGGATCAAAAGGAGTTACTCGGTCTCTCCACCTCACCATGCATTCCGCTATGTATCCAATCCTTCCCTTTTCGTTTCTTCTCTTTTCTTTTCTTTCTTATTCGCAAGGGACAACCATTGAGCACGTGGAGGAAGCTGCCTCTCTGAGTGTTCAATTGTTTCTTTGTACACAGGAGCTTGCTGCAGAATGCCACCGTGCATCTCTCTCTGTATGCTCTTTCTAGTTGATATTTCTCGAACGGAAACAAAAGAAAGAATGTCGTCTTTCTTCTATAGACTCTAGAAATGCTAGCTTCAGAAATTGGATGTTCTTGGCAGGGTTTTCCTGAAAAAATTGTTTTTCTTCTTCTTTTTTTTTTTTTAAACCAACTTAATTGAAAGATCAATCAATCAATCAATAGCCATGATTCATCTTCTATAATAAAGTTGAATAACACACATAATTGATTGATGGAAATGTACGTGCATGGCATATAGTAGATAATTATGTTGCCAGGTAATCCGTCGTGAGAAATTCAGATCGACCTGTATTGATCCGTGGTGCAAATATGGCAACCTTGTCTAGCCAACCATCTAAGAAGGCAATTCGCAACAGCTCCGCCGGAGGGGGTGGGGGTTCTTCTTCTTCTGCCTCCTCTCAGGGCAATCGCAATTCAAGTGGACAAACTGTCAAATTCGCCAGGCGAACTTCAAGTGGTCGTTATGTGAGCCTTTCTAGGGAAGACCTGGATATGTCAGGAGAATTCTCTGCTGATTACATGAACTACACAGTCCACATTCCCCCTACACCTGACAACCAACCAATGGACGCATCAACTACACCGTCAGTGGCTGCAAAAGCTGAGGAGCAATACGTCTCCAATTCACTCTTTACTGGGGGTTTCAACAGCGTCACGCGGGCCCACCTAATGGATAAGGTCATAGAGTCAAAAGTAAGCCATCCTCAAATGGCAGGATCCAAAGGCTCGTCCTGCGCCATGCCTGCTTGCGATGGCAAGGTTATGAAGGATGAAAGAGGAAATGACATAACTCCTTGCGAATGCAGGTATATAATCAAGAAGAAAAATGACAAATGTCCAAAGTAGCAGCGTATGCATGGATCATTGCGTGCGTAAAACGTACGGTACATAATTAAAATTACACATGTTTGTTGCTTTCAGGTTCAAGATTTGTAGGGATTGCTACATGGACGCCCACAAAGAAAGAGGTTTATGTCCAGGGTGCAAGGAGCCGTACAAAGTTGGGGATTATGAAGATGAGGTACCAGATTTTTCCAGTGGAGCTTTGTCGCTGCCTGCCCCGGATGACCCCAAAGCAGATCGCCGCATGTCCATGATGAAGAGAAATCAAAACGGAGAGTTCGATCACAATAAGTGGCTTTTTGAGACCCAGGGCACGTATGGTTACGGAAATGCGTATTGGCCTCAAGATGATGGATATGGTGATGACCATGGCGATGGAATGCAAAGAGGTATGTTGGATCCGTCCGACAAACCTTGGAGGCCTCTGAGCCGGAGGTTGCCAATTCCGCAAGGCATTATTAGCCCATACAGGTTGGTTGGGTGTCATTTGCAGCAGTGAGCTTACGTACAATAATTAACATTACGGACTTTATATGATATGATATGATGTTCCGAGTATATATTCCTATTATTATTATTATTTTCGTATTGTGCAATCAGTCATATTTAAGTTTCTAGTGTAACTTCAACCATCATAATCTCAGAATGTTTTCTTTAAAAAGTAATATTGCATGGATCATGCATGGAGGCCAGACCGCTAACTGTGTAAACCACCGCACAGTTGGTACAAACATATACTCTCTGATTTGATTCAAGTCAGTAATGGAGAAATTTTAAAAAGATCATCATTAATTTTGACCACCTGATCAGGCTGCTGATTGCGGTTCGGCTAGTGATTTTGGCCTTTTTCCTAACCTGGAGGTTGAGACATCCAAACGACGAAGCCATCTGGTTGTGGGCGATGTCCGTCACGTGCGAGGTCTGGTTTGCCTTCTCCTGGATTTTGGATCAACTTCCCAAGCTGTGTCCTGTCAACCGCTCTACAGACCTGGAGGTTTTACGCGATAAATTTGATCTGCCGTCGCCCTCCAATCCTACCGGTCGCTCTGACTTGCCCGGAGTGGACTTATTTGTCTCCACGGCCGATCCAGAGAAAGAGCCACCCCTCGTCACCGCCAACACCATCTTATCTATCCTGGCTGCTGATTACCCTGTGGAGAAAGTTGCCTGTTATGTTTCAGATGATGGCGGTGCTCTCCTCACATTTGAGGCAATGGCCGAGGCTGCCAGCTTTGCCGATTTATGGGTTCCATTTTGTAAGAAACACGACATTGAGCCTAGGAACCCAGAAACCTATTTCAGCTTGAAGGGTGACCCAACCAAGAACAAGAAGAGATCCGATTTTGTCAAGGATCGGAGAAGGGTTAAGAGGGAATATGATGAGTTGAAGGTAAGGATCAATGGATTGCCCGATTCCATAAGGAGAAGATCCGATGCCTTCAATGCCAGAGAGGAAATGAAGATGCTAAAGCACTTGAGAGAGGGTGGGGCGGATCCCCTAGAGCCTGTTAAGGTCCAAAAGGCCACTTGGATGGCTGATGGCACCCATTGGCCTGGTACCTGGGCTGTTCCGAGTAGCGATCATGCTAAAGGTGATCATGCAGGAATCTTGCAGGTAACTTCCTATGTCAATTTTCTCTAGTATGTAACCGATTAATGTGCTAATCCCACTAATCAAACAGTATATGGCCTTGCCCCAAGTAATCAAACAGTATGGCGGTTGCAGGTAATGCTGAAGCCTCCCAGTAGTGATCCGCTGATGGGAGACTCTGAAGGCAAAATCCTAGATTTTTCAGACGTGGACATCCGGTTACCCATGTTCGTGTATGTCTCCCGAGAGAAGCGACCGGGGTATGATCATAACAAGAAAGCTGGAGCCATGAATGCTTTGGTTCGAGCATCAGCCATACTCTCTAATGGACCATTCATTCTCAACCTAGATTGCGACCACTATTTCTATAATTGCAAGGCTATTCGGGAGGGGATGTGCTTCATGATGGATAGGGGAGGTGAAGACATCTGCTATATACAATTTCCTCAAAGATTTGAAGGAATTGATCCATCTGATCGTTATGCAAATCACAACACAGTATTTTTTGATGGTAATATGCGTGCACTCGATGGCCTACAGGTGGTTATTCTCTCCTACATCCGTTCTGTCATATCGTTTCATTTGTGTTTTTTTTTTTTTTTATAAAAATTTAAATAAAACATGCAGTGGTTAGCATTTATAGAGAATCCCAAAGATTTTTGTACTGCAAATGATGATCCCTATCCCATTGTCACCAATTACATATGTCCCATGCATTTAGGGACCTGTTTATGTGGGCACCGGTTGCATGTTTAGGCGGTTCGCACTTTATGGTTTTGATCCCCCTCAACAATTTAGCACGATGAGCCAAAAGGGTAGTGAGACCCAAGCCCTGAAGGCCACTGACTTCGATCCTGATCTTGACGTCAATTTGTTGCCCAAACGTTTTGGAAATTCAACAATGCTTGCTGAATCTATACCTGTTGCTGAATTCCAAGGCCGCCCGATTGCTGATCATCCTGCTGTCAAGTTCGGAAGACCACCTGGTGCTCTCAGAGTTCCCCGTGAACCACTTGATGCTGCTACTGTGGCTGAAGCTGTATCTGTAATTTCTTGTTGGTAAGTTTTCTTCAATATAGATCAATACTGCTGAATACATGCACGGCTATCCTAAATTGGTTTCTCAAGTTAGCAAAACTAAAACGAATTAATATAGATGGCATCAAATATAATAGTAGTGCTAGTGACATTCAATATCCAAATCTGAAGGAACGCAAATGCCAACCATTTTTCAGTGTGCTGTGTCCAATTAGTAGACATCCATTGAATAATAAAAAAAAACAATGCGAAATTGAGAATTCAAACATGATGATAGGTTATATGATATCCTCTTGCGACACACTCCAGTTGTGTCTTACCCTCCTCTTATTCGTTCTCTAGGTATGAAGATAAGACAGAGTGGGGTGATCGGGTTGGTTGGATTTATGGCTCAGTCACAGAGGATGTGGTCACAGGCTACCGCATGCACAACCGCGGTTGGCGCTCCGTCTACTGCATCACCAAGCGTGATGCGTTCCGCGGATCGGCTCCAATTAATCTTACAGATAGGCTCCATCAGGTCCTCCGCTGGGCTACAGGCTCAGTGGAGATTTTCTTTTCTAGGAACAATGCCTTCCTCGCTTCCCGTCGCTTGAAGTTACTCCAGCGCCTAGCTTATCTCAATGTCGGCATCTATCCTTTCACCTCTCTGTTCCTTATTGTCTACTGTTTCCTTCCTGCCCTCTCACTCCTTTCCGGACACTTTATCGTGAAAAACTTAAACGTGGTTTTCTTGGTCTATTTGCTGATTATAACCATATGCCTGATCTCATTGGCAATATTGGAAGTAAAATGGTCTGGAATAGGATTAGAAGATTGGTGGAGAAACGAGCAGTTCTGGCTCATCGGTGGAACCAGTGCCCACTTGGCTGCAGTGATGCAAGGTCTCCTCAAAGTGATTGCAGGGATCGAGATATCTTTCACACTTACTTCCAAGTCTGCTGGAGAGGACAATGATGATATCTATGCAGATTTGTACTTGGTGAAATGGACTTCTTTGATGATTCCACCTATTGTGATCGGGATGGTGAACATAATAGCAATGATAGTGGCATTTTCAAGGACAATTTATAGCGCAGAACCCCAGTGGAGCAAGTTCATTGGCGGAGCCTTCTTCAGCTTTTGGGTTCTAGCTCACTTGTATCCTTTTGCAAAAGGCTTGATGGGAAGGAGAAGGAAGACACCCACAATTGTGTTTGTGTGGTCGGGACTTATTGCCATCACGCTCTCACTACTATGGATTGCCATTAATCCACCTAAGGCTAACACAAATTCAGGGGGAGGAGGAGGAGGAGGAGGAGGAGGAGGAGGTAGTGGTTTTCAATTTCCATGAAGAGCACGTAGTACATGCACCAAAAACTTGTACCACTACAGATCACCGCTACTTCTAATTTGATTTATACAAAAGCTGCGAGATTCTTGCGCTTGAAATATAGCATCGTCCCCACTCCCAAAATCCGGGATTTATTGGATGGCATCCGGGAAAGAAAAGTTGCAAGTAATTCATACGACAGATGTAAACTGTACCCCAACTGCTGCAAAAGTAAAGCCGTCAAAGGACGGCTCAGTAGGATTAGATAGTATATTGTGGAGTGATTAAAGTCTAACGTCCTTTTCTTTCCCCGCTAACCACTCCCCTTCTCAGTTCTCCTCCAACCCCCCTCTTCTTCTCTCTCTCTCTCTCTCTCCGTATTTCGATCTTTTGATAGAGAATACTTACTATAAAACTGACAAATACACAACTTAGCATCTTCGTCGGGTAACTGTACTCTGCTGTAAACGTTGCCCGGCGAAGCCGGCGTGCTTTGTGGTGCAAGGAAGCATGTCCTCGGATATATTTGCAACTGAAAAGTAGTAATTAATGGAGTACTTACAAAAAAATTGAGCATAGCAAGTATCATATCATCCCATATCAAGTACTTCTTTCCTCAGTAATTGTATCAGTCATACTTCCCATCGAACTAGTAGAAATATATTTTGCAAACAAGGGGACCATGCACTAGACCTTCAAACCGAGGGAGTAAATTTAAAGAACATAAATTCAGATAGAAATACTCAAATCTTCAAAGAAAAATGATAGCAAGCATGTATGTTTGGCAACGAAAATGTACAGGTCCAACTAAAGGAACCACATGAACCGGACAGCAAAGAGAAGGGTCGGAAAAGTTAAGCATACTGAACCTACAGTAAGTAGATAGTATCTACACAAAAGATAATTCAGCCGCAAAGCTTACGTTAAACAGCAGTAAGTGTTTTCTTTTTTCTTAAGACAAAAAAAAAAAAAAAAACTTTAAGCTTCATTGTGAGCTTGCAGTACAAAGTCAAACTTTCATTGCAAATTTGACATCCGTAGCTCCATTTCCCCCAACAATCTCTCCTTCTCTCTCTGTCTTCAGATAACCAGACAGAGCAAATGGAGCTCAATGTACCTTTTCCACATTCTAGGTGTCTGACTGCTCAAATGGTACTCGCACAAACAACTGGCCATGTAAGGTAACCACAGCAGATGTCTGATGAGGATCTATCCTGGATGGTAAGCTGACTACCTGGTACAGGAACGACTTTATCTGTCACATTATTCCATGTATCAAGCACACATAACAAAAGCAAAATTTTCTTCTGTAGACATGCTACTCCTAGCCCAGTGAAATGTCCTATCAGCAGATAAACATTGACACACTGGCTCACTCATCAGTTCCCTGCTACCCGAACGCACATTAGAGAGAGAAGGGTAATTTGGCCTCACCAGATTTTGCAGAAACACCCAACTATACATGCACTGTTATCAAATGAATTCAACCTGTGCACTATTTATACAGCAATAATGAGGTTTAATCGTACGAATAATTATGAGAGACACAAAAATAACCTTTTTGAATGGAGTGACTCCCCAAGGATTATCCAGCTGTTCTGGCTGACCAGATATAACTAAGCGGCCTGCAGGATCAGATTGCACCCGCACCTGGTTTTAATCAAGAATAAGCCCATCTAATACAAAGCAAGCTCACAAAGGTAACTGAAGCACTATGAATTGCAAACCATCAAACAGGTAGATAGTTCATAATCAGCCTCAAATTTTGAACCCCCTGAAGACCGATAATCATCAGCTACAACTGCCTCAATAAAAATATAAAACCACCGGAATGGATAGTTTTCCAGGCTACAGTACAAAAGCGAAAAAGGTTTTCATATGAGAGCAAAACTAAAATGATCAGAAGATTGTTTGTTGGACTCTATATTCAACGTCAGATGTCATGCACTACACTTCTGAGACAATATAAAAAATCACTTTGGCAGAACACAATGCTTCTGAGTAAGTGAAATTCTAATAACTAGAATTTAGCAGAAGCATGAAGATCCACATAAGTGAGCATAGCAGTATCCAAATAAGCAACGGAAACACACTCTCAAGAAGCCAAGAAAAGGAGTTTTAATCCAGTCACAAAAGGAAAACATCTCATACTACTCTTTCATGCTCAATATTTTTTCTCTTTCATCAACTGACCAGCCATTCTAGATGACATTTCAAATACAGGCCCCTGACCGGGAAGTCATACTTTCTGGAACACAAATGGCAAAAAGTAGCAATAGATTTTCCGACAGAGAGAGACGGCACATATTTCTTCAATTACCTCCTCGCGCAAAAGCCCAGGAACTAAAGCATATACTTCAAAGCAGTCTTTCTGTACAATCAATGTTACAAAAAAAGTTAAATTTTCATGCATGAGATACTCCAGAATACCTGATATAAGAGGCCAAGCAAGAGTTGCGAGAAAAAACTTACTGTTCTCTGTACATTAATCTTCACCCAGTCGGCCGGGTTACCAATATCTACCACCATCGTATCCAGTCTAATGCCCCAAAAAAAAAAAAAAAGACATAAATCTCGAGCTGAAGGAATGTAACTTGATCTGTTGATCACAAGCTAAAGTGCTATTTCACTACGGACAAATATCAACTACCGATATCCAGTCTATGCCCAATACAATAGAACATGTAAACCTTAACCGGGACAAGACATTAACTTGAAAAGTTCAAATTTTTGCTTAAAAAGAACTGATTAAGATAAGAAAGACACTTTTCAGAATAAATCATTACTGCACAAAGAGGCCTAATTGTTTCTAGCAAAAGTGGGCAAAACTTTCTATGTATTACTCCAGTTCTTCTTCCTTTGAAATCTTTAAAATGATTTACATCAAGGTCAGTCACAAGGTTTTCAGAAATAGTCGTGTTGGAAAAAAATTGTTCAACAGAACTTGAAGCATCTAAGAAGTAAGGTGTTATTTTCACAGGATCTCAAATTACAGATTTTTTAAATGATAAGCACTTAGATTTCAGAGAAATGAAAACTGAGTTTTTAAGTTCCTCCCAAGATAAGATTTGCTGCAGAGTTTCCAGAATAATCCCATATTACAAGAGAGGCAAAGATAACCATTGGAAACAAAAACATACTTGTTATGTTTGGATAGGAGATTATTTAGAAAAGAATTTGGAATAACAGTGTAGGACCTAAGAATTAGCCAACATTTTCACACATTTTACAGAAACAGAAGCTCTTGTTTTCATATTCATTCCTTCCCTTAAATCTGCATCTACTCCCACAACCTTTTCTCCAAAATGTAAGTGAGAAAGACTGACAGACACAGGCAATAAGCCAAGATGCTAGACTACTCACCTTTTCTTTCTCTCTCCAACTCATATTACATGACTAAAAAAAAACACCATTATAGTTAATAACAAGATAATCTTCACTTTTAACAGGTAATCACTAGTGAATATCCCAAGAAAATACAAAAAAAATCAGATTGATGTTTTCAATCTAGTTTATCAAGTTCCTCATGGCCAGTCCAATCAATAAAACAACTAGACCTTCTGGAATAAATATGAGATTATATAAATAGAACCAGGGAGACCATCACGAAGCTCAAGATGAAGGATCTCACTCAACTCTTCTAGCTAAAACTGACTGCATCCACTGTCATTCAGATCTTTGAAGACTGTAATTTAAACAGTTCATATTTTTTCTGGATTTGATTACATGATTTCACCAGCATTTGAGCAATATCCTAACTTTAACACCTCAGTTCTTCATCAAATGAATTGAACACTGCTAAAAAGCAAAGGATGCAGTTTGTCGCTTGTATCTTTAGTGATGGTAAAATAAGCAAGACTGAGTCTATGGACTTTCTTCAATACCTTTCTGTCACCACCACCAAAGCAGGTACAACATAAGATCTTTGAAATTACCAAAATACCAGTATCTCTCTATTTAAAAAATGGGGAAGTAACTAGTACTTTGCCAACTAAAGAAAAGAAACCATAGAACAAGATAAAAGAATAACTCTCTCATGAAATGTTAACATCTTCCAACTCCAATTCTAATTCTTCTCCTATAATAATGCATCCCACTCCTTTTCAGACATGAAGTCACCTTGTGTGTTCACTGGTAACTGGCCTTACTCCAGAATAAGGAAGAAAAACTATCATTTAACAGCATTACACGATATAACAAGTACGCTTCTCTAGTCACCAAAAAAAAAAAAAGCACATGGATCCAGAGCTCTTAACTGTGGTTTTGATACTTTCATGCTTGCACCATGGAGAGGATGATCAACAGGAGACGCCTTTTTACGTTTTAGCAGACCTTCATTAGAGAACCAAATGAAAATTAAAACAACCAGAGCAAAGAATTCAACATTACCGACTAGAAAGGAAACTAACACTTCAGTTATATTCTTACCAACGCTTTTCAGCTGCTTTTCACGCTTTGGTGTTGAAACCAAATTTTTGTCCTACAAATCACAAACCCAGCATAAAGGAAAAAGCACAATGAACAACCAGACACTACAAGAAACAAGTGTATATGTATTTTATGGCACAAAAGTTTACCCTTACACTCACCTTGATAATCGGATCTCCAACCTCTCCATTGCCAAGGAGACGCTGACTGTGCCAACCCTGCATAGCACGAGCTGCAGCATCCCTTCTTGCTCTTCCTGATCCTGATGATTGACTAGTACCTGCCTGCAAATGAAAATTTCCTTAGTTATGAATGTATGCATTGTGAAGAGATTGGTTTGGTGAGGAAACAGTTGGCAGAACACAAAACAGAATGAGGAAGCTAAAGTTAGAGCCATTTAAGAAGATGACACCAGCAATTACTGGCATAAAAAAGGTTAAAGGCGTTAGTTTCGGCTATAAAGGATGGATATGGAAGTCAAAACAATATTTCAACAAATTCAAATCCATGACTTGCAAATGTCAATCTTCCAGCTTTGTTCTTCTAACTTTACAATAGCAATTCTTGATCTGATTAACTTCTACCACTAACAAGATTGTACATGTCAACTACCTGATTGCCAGCGCCGGATGGTTCTACAAAGGAAGCATCAGTAAAAGGAAGTTCACCACAGCGCATTTTGTGCTTTTCATACTCCAGTAGTGCCTGCAGTAGCAACAAATAACAATTTCAAAATGAAACAGAAACAGGTAAACATATGAAAGAACTATTGTAAGAAAAGTAAGGATGTGTTAATTCATGGAAAGGGATGTCAGTATGGGCATTTGATTTAGGCAAAAGAGAAACCCAGCAATTAGGTTAACCATAAAGTTCATTTCAAGTGTTTGGATGTATTTTTTTTGGCATGTATGGGAATTAGGCCCATGTATGATGAGCACGGATGCTCATGGTCCATTATATCAAACCAGCAATTACTGTTTTCATTTGACACTTTTTGCTATCCCACTGTAAGTCCTCTTTACAAGATTGTGGAAACTTAAAATCAACAGCTCTTATCCTTTTTGCCTTTCTTTCAAACTTATCTATTTGCTTCTAGTGCAAGTTGTTACTATAAGATGCACGCGAGATGAGACATGGCATTCAGATACACACTAGATGAGGGTATTTTATTTGACCATTTTTCAGCTCTCATTACCTGTTTGTCATCTCTCATAAACCCTTGACATCTCTCATTTGACCATTTTTTTTGAAAATTGTTTGACACATATGCTAATTTAAGGTTTTATGGATTCTTAGCTGGCCTTCATGTCAAGACTATATTAGTTACTGGACGCATATGCTAATTTAATGGTGAGAAAAATAATCGGTCAAAAAAGCAACCACTGTGCTGCTTATGTATAGCATGGCTAAAAAATATGATTCTATAGTTCTGCATCAGTAGGTTAACAAAGCATGACTTGGCCAGTGAAGAACATGCTCCATATTTTGGAGCTTATATTGCACAAGAAGAAGGATGAGTTAAATTTAGGATACTGCTCCTCTTCCATATACAGGCTTTCAGAGAACAAGAGAAATAACAAAGAATTAAAAGCAAGGAGATGAAGTAATCAACAACAACTATCCAAAATATCCTTTGCATTTTGGAGCCATAGAGCTAGTCCCTGCTTGGCTCTTCTACAAAATTCTTGTAGTCCTGACAATTCTTCGGAACCAGCTTACCCATCAGGTGGCAAATTGTTAACTACACTAGATACCTAAAAAATCTTATAACATCAAGAATAAATGAAAAATCAGTCAACTAATCTTTACCTTCTCATAGAAACCTCGAAATGTCCAGGAAACTGTCGTACAGGTCCTGCACAATTATAAAGGAAAATGCTGGATTCTCTTACCAAAACAACAACAAACAAAATGAACTTAACAAAAACACATCATGAGGGAACAATTATATAAGTCATGCAAAGAGACCATCATTGAGAAACCTATATCTATTTCATATACTGCGTAATCAAACTATATATCGCATAGGTATAAATACAATCCTCAGTATAAGTTTCTCAATCTATTAAAGAAATGCTCAATTCTAGTGTAAGAAAACATCTAGCACACAATAAAAAACCAGGAGAAATAACCACAAACTCTGCCACCCATGCTGCAATTTTCAGAGGCCTATTTGTCATCCCTTTTTTTTTTTGTTTTACACCCTCTAAAAAAAATTATAATTGGATGAATCTGCAATCTCTGACAAGAAAGTGGGATTCAATTTCAAGTATACTGAAGGCTATCCATAAAAGCCTATATCATCCCTTTTCAATTTTTTTTTAATTTACAATGACCTTCTTTCAAGTGAACTTGCACTATAAAATATTACTATTTATCCACTATAATGATCTGTAAAGACAAAATCTGAAACTACCCCGTTGTGACACAGACAGATTTATTCCAAACTGGAAAGGTTGGAATGGTTTGAGTGATTCATAAGACTTATTTGCTTGCGACTAAGTACTGGCTTCAGGATTCTTAGTCAGACATTAAACTTGTCACAGCATATATCAAATGCAGACCAAGTTAAGATCAGCAAACCTAACAAGTACAAATGAAACTTGAATGGTAATAACAAGTGGAGTTGGAAGATAGGAAGGAAAAAGAGCATATGCTTGAACAAGTAGAGGCAATATTAAATGGAAATAACAAAAATTGAATGTGGATGCAAATGATGATCTGAATTCAGAATACAAGGAGGAACAAATACTTTGAAGATAAGGCTTGTTACAGAGAAAATAAAGGAGAGGTTATGAAATCTTTTGAATATTATTCATGCTATTGGAATAAAAGCATCAAAACACAATAAAGACATGGCGAGCTAGATACACAGTGACAATTATAACCACATGTACCAAAGACCAATTTCAACAGAGATAGTCAACAATTCATGGACGATAACTCGTACACTTTCACCCAGGAATGACCTCTTCTACCTATTGGGATGCATATATTGAAAAATTTTGTTTTTCGCCTGTGCTGTGTGGCCCAAAAGACAGATGGGTGTTGAAGGCAATTCAAAGGTACAAAAAGTTGAGACGTGGACATAAACTTGGGAGAATCAACATAGAGCAACTTTGCTTACTAATCTTGAGGAGAAAGAGTACAAACACTTCCAAGTAAATTCATAAAAATAATATGTTAGCAAAAGAATGCACATGAGAATAGCTTTAGAGGCAATTAAAGACTAGGAAAAGTAAACTGTAATCTTAAAATCCGAATATGTGGATAATCTCTTAATACTTTTAGGAAATTGAGGATAGTAATAATGGGACAACTGCCTCTGGTCTAACCCTACTGATATTTAATAAGATTTCATTGTTGCAAACAGGAAAAAAAATACTGGGAGAACAATCAAAGGATGGCCACAGTAAAAGAGCAAACATTTGTGGGAAGACAAATATTTGGGAGGTCAACTACTCACCATTAATTGCCCAAGGCTTATAAATAATTGAGGATTGGGGGCAAGCAAACGATTTTAGGAGATAAGAATGAAGCAGAGTGGCACAAAAATTTAGGGCCTTCAGTGTTCCAATGGCTCTGATGAACAAGCCTAAAGGAACTTTTGTTGAACATAAAGAATACAGAGGCAAGAATATCAAATTGACACACGCAAATCAACTATTTCCCCCATTCCTCTTCCCATTTCTTTAAAAATTAAATTTTTCAGTACACATTTTACTTATTACGAATAACACAATTAGATAATTGCTGAGTAGGTTAAAGTTCAATCAGAATTTTGTTTCCTAGTTATCTTAAAAGTTGTATTAAACTTAGCATGCGCAGTGTCATCTTAGGTGAAAAAAAAACCCTTTTTAAGCAACAGACAACATGCAACATGATATAAGATGTCATTCAATTACAATCAATTCATGAACAGCAGCCCTTACTTTGGAGGATTAAAAGATTCTCCAACTTGCCGCCACAGCTTGCAAGCAGTCACCTGCAATCCCAAAAAAAGAGACACCATTGATAATGTAGTCATCTTACCGATGGGAACTAACTTGAGCTGAAAATGCTGCTAAAGTTTCAGGTAACAAAACCATACGATACATTTATTTTAACTCCTCAAGAGTGAAGAAACTCTGAACTAAAGAAAAGTCGAGAAATATGGTCTATAGTATCAAAGCTTTAAATCTCAAGCAATAATGGATAAGCTGTTTGAAACGGGTACAAGTCGGAAAACAAGCACAGCAAAACATACTTTTCATACATGTTATACATGCATAATCATGTAATATGTATCACAAAACCATTCCAACTATCCCTCCTAAAACATGTAGAAAGAATATTATACTTGGCATTCAAAGTTGTTTTAGGGGTGATCATATCACAAGTTCGATGTTCTAACCACCCCTTTGGCACTCAAATAGGCAATAGCAATAGTTTCAACCAAAATGATAATGGGTTTTGGTTGAAACCCGCTCAATGATAATTAATTGTCTGTTATAGGAATGTGTTTAGAATTAACTTTATTTTTTCCTGTTAATTTTATCTATTTTTTGTTTTCGTCTTCTTCCTTCTTCCTTGTCTTGCTTCAACAGTCTGATGACCACAAAATCAGCAGCAGACTTTGACGGAGTCCATGATTCTGCCATTCAAACTTTTATTTGGCTGTCCATCTTTTATTTTTATTTTATTTTTTACTTTTCTTGCTGTTTTTCCTTCTTCTTCATCTGTATTGGCACCTGCACCTCCGCTTGTAGCAGCACAATTGATTACCCAATCACAAGCTGCAGTCCTCAAGACATCCAACTCAGTTTCCTACCATTCAACCCATTACTCCATAATACACCAGATCAGTCTCTTGAATCTCCACAAGTACTCAACCAGTTTTGATTTGCTCACAACAACTGCAGTTGCAACAATCGAATCAAACTCAACCATAACTGTGATAGGTCTATCAACAGGTAGGGTGGGGAACAGGGGTGTTGTTTGGGAGAGGAAGGAAAGCGAACGTTTGTCAATTTTTGTTGCAAAATAATTTAAAAAAAGGGCAGCAAGGAGAGGTTAACCAGACAAAAAGTGCCAAATTCACTTGGTCATCACAAAACCCATAGAGTGGGTCAATGAAAGCAATAGATTTATTCCCATCACAATCACTATCATTAACCTCTAAAACCAGCCTAGTGCCATTCCCCACCCTAAACAGGAGGTAACTTTCACCAGAATGCATAAAAAACGTCTCAAGTCTAATGTTACTACAAATCCGGGGTAATGACAGAACAGCAGCCTCCTCGAAAGAGTTAATTACATCGAGAAGCAGAAAAGTTTATGAGCATCCAAATTATTTACACTTTTTCAGGAAATACTAGATGATGTTTTCCAGTATTTACTGAGATGCATTCAAACAACACTTATGTTCATATGCTTCCCTTATTGTCTGTGGTGCCAATTCCTCTTGATAAGTGAAGTTTAAATAAAAGAATTAACCACAATCTTCTGCTTTAAGCATGTGTGCTTCATTCTCATGAAACTACAATGACTTTATTTTCCAAATGTTCAAACATCATGTGCATCAAAAGACAATAAAACATGGAAGAAATTAAGCACAAACTCAATAAACCTGTTCATAGCCGCCAAGTTTGATTACAGCTCTCCATAATCTGCTTGTAAAGCAATGAACAAATAAGCCCAAAAGCCCTGAAACTCTGAAAACTACATGGAAACCCAAAAATGAGGAGAAATACTGACTTGAGGCAATTCAATGGCTCTCCATAGAACTTTGGTGGCTTGAATTCCAAGAACCTCTCTTTGTGGAAAGCTTCCAACTCTTTCATAAAGGCTGCTTGATTTTCCTCTGTTTCTGACTCATTCCCAAGGAAAGCATTTCTATCTGGCAGAAGCATATTAGAAGCTGTTTTCATATCAGTGTCAGGTTGTACATTGGGTGGATTTTCAAATTCTCCCTCAACCTCATTGTTCAGTTCAACCTCCATCTCTGCTGAGGCACTACCAAATCCCTTGGTTGTTTCATCGTCCGTTACCAACTCCAAACCAGTGATCAACTTTGCTTCCTCAGGTTCAACCGCTGAAGATGACCGTACACATGTCAAACTCTTTTCCATGTCCATCTCCTTGGTCCCAGTTGTAATTGATGACTCGGCACCAGTAAACCCATCTTTCTGTTGTTGAGCCTTCTCGTGTTTGATTTCTAACTCCAAAGGTCTCTCGTCCAGGATCGCTGAATTCTGATCCTGGTTGGGGCCATCCAGAACTTTTCCCTCAATCTTCTGACTCTGACCTTCAAAGTCAATTGTTTCAGTATCACATGGGAGTGGGCCACGTGCAGCACCAGGAGAATGCACACCATCATTTTCCTCAATAAGGTCAGCTGGGTCCTTGCTTTGGACGTCAACACTCTGGATATCAGGTTTGCCTAGTTCCTGCTCCAAGATTTCAGCTGAATTGTCACCACGGTCGCATGGAAGTAAGACTTCCTCCTTTATAACTTCCTCCGCATTTTGTATGTCATGGGATTGAGGAAAATCCGTCAAATTAACCTGAGGAGGCTGGTTCAAACCTATGTCATCATTACTCTTATTAGAGGCACCAATAGCATTCACCCCAGACTGTTGGTTTTCACTGGTATCATCAGTTGTAGAATCAGCCGCCATGAGTGAAGCTTTGCTTCTGCAAAATCCCCATGTTATACAAAAGCTCAAAATGTAAAAGCCCAGACATGAAATAAAGTCAGCAGTATAATAATTATGCTGAAGTTATCGATTGAATACTACTCCACAGTATTTCGGTTTATTTAAACACACCAAGAAACAAAAAATGCGACACTCACTGGTCTTAATTTAAATAGCCCGATTCTTCTGTTATTTGCAGCAGCTAATTAGGTTTCAAACACCATGCCAGTTGCCAGGCCAGCAGCGTCTTACTGAATAAACACCTATTCCGTCTCGCAGGTTATGCTTCTACGTCGTCCCAGGTGCGCGAACCGCCCGTCCTAAATTTCAAGAAATGTACAATGCGCCAAGAAAAACAAATAAATAAATAAATAATAAAAAAGAACTTGGGTAGCAAAGAAAGGCTTGGACTTGGAGGGGTTTAAACCCCTAAACTCGAGAGGGATTAAATTAACGAACCGGAAATTCTTGAGCTGTTCCGATAAGAAAAACCCTAACGCCGGCGATACGAAGAAATTTGTTTACACTATTTATGACGGAGAAATATTACTGAGAAGGGACCAGGTATTTCTTGTTTGTTCTCCGCAATACATTTCCGACTCTCAGGCTGTTGGCAACATGTTGGTGGTTGAAATCATGAAATGGCAAGCGGTGACTTTGGAGTGTTGATATTTTGCTGGGCAGCAATTTTTCACAGTTCTTCAGTACCCGGAAAGAGACAATTACTAAGCCAAGGATAGAAAAGGGTTAATCGAGAAAAGAATCAAAGATTGTGAACTTCCCCGCCTACAAAAGTAGAAATGTACGTGCCCACATCATAATACTGCACACGCTGCGATGGTCCAAGGATGGGGATGTTGATAGCATAATTATAAAAACCAATCCGGCATCAACACGGCAGCGAGATCGAGTTGGCGGGTTAATGGTTCAACTAACCGTTGGGTCACATTATGTAATAAAAAATAATATAATTAAATAAATATATAAATTATAATATAAGTACATAAATTCTTAAATGTTAATAAACCATAACCCATTTCATATTTCATACTTCATACACATAACTCATACCCATACGTATTCCTTAGTTTATGAATTCATATTGATATTATTTACAAACATAAATGATAAATCTAAGTGTCAAAGAAAGAAAGAAACCCTAATTTTCAAATTCGTTTTCAATATTTTTTCATGTAATTGTCAAAAAGATGACAATGTTGATGTTGGTGTGATTAATCAAATTAAAAAATTGGATAAAAAAGTAATTTAAAAAAAGCTTAGTTTATGAATTCATATTGATATTATATACAAACATAAATGATAAATCTAAGTGTCAAAGAAAGAAAGAAACCCTAATTTTCAAATTCGTTTTCAATTTTTTTTCATCTAATTGTCAAAAAGACGACAATGATGATGTTGATATTGTTAGGGTTTAGGGTTTAGGGTTTAGGGTTTAGGGTTTTAGGGTTTAGGGTTTAGGGTTTAGGGTTTTACAGGGTTGGGGGTTTAGGGTTGAGGGTTTAGGGTTGAGGGTTTAGGGTTGAGGGTTTAGGGTTGAGGGTTGAGGGTTTAGGGTTTAGGGTTTAGGGTTTAGGGTTTAGGGTTTAGGGTTTAGGGTTTAGGGTTTAGGGTTTAGGGTTTAGGGTTTAGGGTTTAGGGTTTAGGGTTTAGGGTTTAGGGTTTAGGGTTTAGGGTTTAGGGTTTAGGGTTTAGGGTTTAGGGTTTAGGGTTTAGGGTTTAGGGTTTAGGGTTTAGGGTTAGGGTTAGGGGTTAGGGTTTAGGGTTTA
>NC_040044.1:0-22440 GCF_003713205.1 Coffea eugenioides
CCCTAAACCCTAAACCCTAAACCCTAAACCCTAAACCCTAAACCCTAAACCCTAAACCCTAAACCCTAAATTTTAAGAAATTACATTTTGACCCTAATATCTTTATAAAATTATATTACGACTTTATATTTCGGTAAAATTATAGATTGACCCCTATATTTTTATTAATTAAACACTTACACCTAATATTTTACTAAATTATAAATTACCCCTATAGTTTAGTAAATTACAAATTTGCCCTAATATATTCCGAATTTCTAAATTACCCTATGAATTGTAGCAAAATTACAAATTAACCCCGAAACCCGAAAATCACAAAAAACCCAAAAACTCAAAAACCCAATCCCTAAACCCTTAGGGTTTGAGATTATCGATGACTATCTTGCTTGCTATAATTATTAATTATTATATTTATTATATAAATAATTATTATCTATATTGCTCCCTCCGTTCCAATTATTTATGCATATTTCTGGAATCCAATGTTTTAAGAATAATGATTTGATTATGATGTTTGTGTTTTTCTTTCTAATTTTACCCCTACAAATTCAAATTTTAAATTTGAATGATAACATACATATAATTAGAAAGAAAAACTATATTGGAAAAAGAGACTAAAAGATGTTTTGACTTTTCTAACATAACAAATGTTTTCGAATATCCCAAAATGGAAAGCATAATACTTCAATGGGGTAGAGGAAGCATAATTATTAATTTTTTGTATAATAAGTATTATTGTATAATAATAAGAAGATATTATTATTATTATAAGTATATATTTTTTAGAATTATTAATTTATTTAAACGAGTTCGGATCAAATACGGGTCGAAATGCAATATTCCATATTCAACTCCTATTTTTATTAGAAAAAATGGATCCAAATTCAAACCGGGTAAATGAGATTATATTTGTACCCATACCCAAAAAAATTTACGGGTCCGAGCCAAGCCCGATCTAGACCCCAACCGTTGACAAGCGTAAAACCGATAACAACCCTGCCTTCACTCTTTCTTCTTGAATTTTATGGATTTTCGCTCCTTTTTTCAATATTCAAAGGAAAATTTCTTTTGTTGATAGTGTGTGACATCATGCTAATATTAGCCAATCAATCGTCCAATTACAGTCATGGTACAATATGACAATAATTAATTGTTTTTCAAACCGCAATAAATATGAAAGATTGAAAATAAAAATTTTTTAGGGTAGAGAATGAGAAGCATCAAAAAAAAAAAAAAAGGAAAGCTGTTATGGAATAATGACAAAAGGATGTGGATGTCCATTGTGTTTGTCTACAAGATTAGTACATGAATTCTCCTCAAGATTCATTTTTTGCATTGAATACTTCGTAGGAGAACTAAATACATGATCTAAAACTACTAAATAGAAGTCTTCAACTTCATTCATTTACTCTCGGCATCCACACAAACAGCTGTATGTTTTTGCACCTCGATACACTCACATTTTACATCATTTTACAAGTAAATGATGTTAAGGTAATTTTTCCAAGGGCTCTTGCGCATTGGCCACCTTAAGCAACAATTTGAAGTCATCTTATGATCCAATACCTAGCTGACATCCTTGATCTGCACCCACAAAAAGCTTTTGAATGATTATAAATAGAAAGGAATAAAAACAAAACCACACTCAATATGTAGAAGAAAGAGCCTGGCCACCTTAAACTAGAGGTGCTCACAAAGACTTGAGTAAGTTTTTATAGAGGATTTCAAGCCTTTGCTATGTAATTAAGATTAACTTGTGATTCAAAGCAACACCACCAATATCAGAGGCCTAAAAGACCCACCCCATCCGAGCATCTGAGATCCGAATAATCATTCCTGGATAATACCATTCCCCTTATTGACTTGAAAGCCTATAGCTCAGGAGTCACCCTACAGCACCTTTCCAAAACCTGTCCAACCCAGAAACAACCTCAATGCAAGCCCTACTGATCAGAATGGCCAACCTCAAAAAACCACCAACTATACATTGCGTGTATGTTGGAAAGACAAGATTAATAGATCTAGAAAGTAGCTGCATGGTAGGCACTGGCATCCCTCTAAATTAACTGCAAGTGGCTTGTTGCAACATAGTGGAGTTGCTGATCACTAATATGTCAAAAACTTTGAAGGAGTTTTATTAATTTCTGTTGCCAGATTTTCTGGCACGAAATTGGGCCTTTGCAATCATGGAAGCTGGGAAGAGAAACTCTCAAATATAACTGTTCAAAATTGTCAACAAATTTACTTGCAAAAAACCTAAAAGAAGAAAAAAAATGAATTCACTTCTGAACTACCTTTTATACATTCCCAAGAACCTACAAAGTTCAGTATTCAGAGCTCAACACCCATTACCACGACAAACCTACTCTAAATCATTTTTGGAAATTGTCATAATGTCTATAATGTAATTGACTTCAAACATTTGTTCACACTTACTTGTTAAAAAAGAAAGCTTGAAGATTTGGCTTCAAGACAATGCTTATGAAATTGACGTAGAGAGTGTCGAGGGAGTGGGAGATCTAAGAACTTGTTGCAGCAAGCGTGCTGCAAGGCGCTGAGTGATTCCACCAAATACGCGACCCCCTAGGCTGCGAGCCTCAGGCTGTTGAAGCACCTGGTCACGTATGATGGTAGATTTAGCTTAACTAACATCCAGCATTTTCAATCTATACACAGCAAAGAATATCAGAAGTTAAATTTTCATAACCATGTCATCTATGAAGTCTCCATTGTTGTATTGGCCTTTCTGCTGCTATTCTAGCAATACATATTACATGCGGACACGCCCGCGAACACATAGAAAATCAAACTTTTGGCAGAAACAGGTTGAGAGAGATGCCAATAAGGCATCAAATCACACAGTAGGAATAAAAAATAATATACTTCTAAATCTTCAATCTTTGTATTGTCAGATCAAATGAGATGAAATGTACAACAGAATAATGTGTCTGGTTGGTTTAATTGCACAGGTTGCATTAGCATTTGATTGTACAGGTTGAAACTATGAATTTACAGCATCTAATTAAGATTATTAAACGACACATACCTGAAGAAGCAATTCATCAGCACTTTTTATTAGAATTATTTTACAAAAAACAAAGACGCGCGCACACATTCTTCTTGGCAAGATCCCAAATTAATTAAGATGAACAGAAACATTCAAAATATTCTTATGAAACTCACATCAATAATTTTGATCGCATAATTTTTCTTATCCTCAAATTCCTGGGACTAAAGTATGCAATTCACTAGTTCAGCGCACATGCCAATCATCACAAACCATGTGCGAATAAAGTTCAATATGGAAAACCACCAAATACAAAGTATATGGTTTGTACCTGCAATATGGGTTGCAATAAAGCAGGGTCAAAATTCTCTGAGGATCGCAGAAGCTCCCATATCCGAAATACTTGTGCCCTAAGCTCCATCATGCTTTCCTGTTCCGCAATGCTTGTAATGAAAGGACCAGTCATATTACCATTTGCAATAACAGTCCTCATAAACGCAGGCATAGAGTTGTAAGACTCAAGCAAGGTGCCAAAAAAAATTGCTTCAGTAACACGGACGGCCTCTTTGACCACTAAGACCCTTAGTGGTTCACCATCTTGACCAAGCAAAAGTTTAAGGACAGGCTGTAATGCATCCTTTGCGGAAAAATCCCTATCTTTCTTCCCCTGGACAAGCAGGTTTTCAAGTCTATTCCACCTGAAGTAATTCACACACAACATCCTGTAACCGTGCCAGCAGAAGCAAGCAATAGTTTATCAACCAAAACCTAGTTCAAAAAAAAATACCTGAACCTCCCATCCTTGAAAAGCAGCTCTATAAGAGCATCTCTCAGATATGGGTTAGGATCTGTAAGAAGCCTTTTAGCAAAATATGGATACGAAGCAGCCAGCACTTTAAAATTAGGATCAGCATACAGGGCTAAACCTTCTAACACCGTAAGAGACCTCAAAATCAATGCGTAATAAGCTGGAACTGCAAGCATATTAACCAGTCATAGCAACAATTCAGATGACAATGAATAATACAAGTTAGTTACAGAAAGTCCAACAGTCAGCATTGATTTTCTGATCTTAAAAAAAAAAGGAGGAGGAGGAGGAGATCAATTGCATATGGTGAAGAGAATGCTTGCACAAAAGGAGAATGAAAATTCCAAAAGCAAAACAGATAATGTCTTGGAACAGAACCAAAATAGTATCTCACCATTAAATGGAAACTGATACAAAACAGCACCCAGACCATCCACAATAGTTTTGAAGTTCAGTTCACTCACAGTCAAAGTGAGGGCATCATCAAAGAAGTTCCTCAGTGCTGGTACAATTGGAGAAACATCCACATCAGGTGCCAAAAAATCTAAAGCATAGTAATCACGGGCCATAGCTTCATAGTCTCGATTAACTAGGTGAACAACATGACCAATTATAGCAAGTCTGGCTTCCTCAGGAGTTTCACTCATCATTCCAAAATCAAGAAAAGCAAGCTTTCCCTCAGGTGTGGCCAAGAGATTTCCAGGATGAGGATCTGCATGGAAATATCCGTACTCAAGTAACTGTCGAAGACTGCATTGGATGCCTGTGTTAACCAGATCCAAGACTTTTAGCCCTTGTCTCTCAATAGTATCTTGCTCGTTCAATTTAACACCTTCAATCCACTCCATTGTTAAAACTTTGCCACTTGTGTAATCCCAGAAGATATCTGGCACAAGGACATCTTCTTTGTTAGCATACAACTTCCTAAACCTCCTTGCATTCTGCCCTTCCTGCATATACCTGTCAAAATTAACATCAAACCCAGTAGTATGTCGTAATAGTTACTGCAAATAACAGCAAATCCAGCAGAACATAGTACAAGTTACAATACAAGCAAGGACGTCATAAGCATCTAATCTACGAAAAAAAGAGCCAAGAGATATGCTTCATTGGAAATTGCACAAAACAAATCATCAAACCTGGACATAGTTGAGCTCTTGATAAACTCTACGTGCAAATTCATCAATAAGAGCAATGGCATCACTAGTAATGATGTCAACATATTTATTTATGAGGAAACCTAATCCCCTTATCAGGTAAAAATCCAATCCTATTGCCTCTTCAATTGCAGGCCGTTGAACCTTCACAGCAACAAGCTGACCTGAGTACTTCAACTGAGCTTTGTAAACTTGACCGAGACTGGCTGCAGCAATAGGAGATGCGGATATTGCTGAGAAGATTGAATCTAGTGGACGCCCCAACTCTCTCTCAATACAAGAAAATGCTTCTATATCTGGAAATGTGGGCAAAGCATCCTACATAATCAGGAAAGCACAATGAGCATATTTCAGTAACTATACCTTCACACAAATCACAAGATGTTCCAATGACATCCTATTTATAAAGAAGTTCTTGCTACAAACTGAATCAGCTCATGTAGCTGTTTTCGAGAGCTAAAAGCTTGCCTGATGTGTTATCATTTGCTTTTGACATTTTCTTTTAAATTATACTAAGCCAAAGTAAGCTTTTCAAATAGCATTTTCAAGAAAAACTTTTTTAGAAAAGCTGAAGCAAACACGAACAAAGGAAATATCAATTACGTGGAAGAAAACCCCGTCCCCCTCCCCAGCAGAAATACCTGCAACTCAGAGAGCTCTTCAAGATACTCCGGTGGACAAAGATCAGGTCTAGTGGACAAGCCCTGGCCAATTTTAACAAAAGTAGGTCCCAATCTCGTGAATGTTTGTCTGAGCTCAACGGCCCGCAATCTTCTATTCCGGTTAGCCAGGCCGTTCAACTGATCGAGCCACAGGTTTATGGCAAATGAACCTAAACCCGTAAATATTTCAAGCGCCCTGCGTAATACCTAAATAAAGATAACGGGGAAAAGACGGCTTTCTGAGTTTTTCACTTACTTCTTTTCCGTCTTTATGCTTACCAATCAACCAAAAAGGAAAAAACAAGAGGCCAAACTGGGATATATCCTACCATTTTCCGCATGAAACCTATTTTACCTTGATGGGGCGAGAGCCATATTTCGTTGCGAGAAGAGCGGGGCTATAGACGGAAGCATTGGCGGCCCGGGCCATGGCCCTGGCTTCGGCTTGCATATCATCCGTTCGATCCCTGCAGGACAGAACGGAGATCTCCCCTGCTGTTACCGAACCATTAATTTGCAGCTCACTGTTTCTATTGGTGGTCGCATCTCTATCGATTACAGGAACCGTTGGTCGAGGCCTTGCCTCCACCAGTGCCACTCTTAGGGGTTTTGTTCTGAATTTTCTTCTCCTCCGCACATAGGGCCTGGAGCTGGAAGGCAGAGCAAATGGATGGCCCAGTGAGGAAGCCATTGCAAGACTACTCATCTCTGTCACGCACATATCCTCCAGTTGAAGACGAAGGCAAATGAACCGACGAATGGATGATTCACTTTTAGGATAATTTCAGAAACCCCACCTTAGGTTTTTGACAGTTTCACTTGGTACTCTCAAATTTAAGAAAATCTAATTTGCCTCCCTTAATTTAAGCTTTATGTATCATTTACAATCCATTTTAAAATATAATATTAAAATATTCATTGTAGATATAATCTCATTCCAAATGTGCCCTTTTATTATCTTACTTTTTCTTACAAAAAATGTGAATATATTAATAACAAATGAAAAAACAAAAATAAAAACACTCTATTAATAATAAAATAAAAATAATAACTAAAATAAAAAATAAACTAAACAAACACTCTATTAATAACAAAATAGAGAGTGTTTTTAAATACCAATAGTTAATATCTCAAAGTTCATTTGAAATTTTTGCAACTTACAAAGATAATATTCTTTTTACTGCATAGGGTTTTGAGTTAATATAAGAAGTTTTATAAACATTTACATTGTTTAAATTTTTAAATTTTTTTGGTCCAAATCGATGGCTTCAAAATTAAAAAGATACGATAGGCTAAAAATCATATATAAATTTGTTCATATTATTTTTGAACTGGCGCAAAAAGATATTATCATAGTTGTAAATTATTGGAAGTTGTCTGTTAAAGTATTGTAAATTATTCATAATTTTGAGTAACTTCTTGACTAAACCAATGACGTAAAAACTACTAAAGAGTTTTCCAATTTTGTTATCAACTTTTAAATTTTCATTAAAGAACTATATTAATCAATTTATAAAAATTAAGAGATAAATTTGGTGTGCTATAACAATTAAGAAATTAAAAAAAAAAAGTAAATTTGAAATGAAATTCCGTGTGTTTGGATTGCATAGTTTTGAAATAAAATAATTTACTTCATAAATTTCAATCACATTTTTATTTCACATATTTCACATCATAAAAAGTGCTACAATAATTAACTCAAATAAATCATCCAAATAAACTCTTATCCAAACAAACTATGAACACTCTCCAAAATTTTTAATGTTATATTTTGAAATGGAATTCAAATGATGCAAAAAAATTTAAAATAAGGGAGGTAAGTGAAATTTTTTAAATTGAAAAGTGCCAAGTGTAAATGTAGAAATCTCTTGAGGTTTCTGAAATTATTTGTCACCCAACTGGGGACCATAATATTTAGGTTTTAATTCCTCAATACCCCCTGACAGTGGGGGACACTTTTACTTTGTCCCCTCAAATTTAAATGACAGGCACTTTGCCTACAAGTACAATATATTCCAGGCCGAAGATGCCTTACATGAAACTGAAATATCCCCGGATAGGGATGGTTCGACGAGGCACAGAGTTATGACAGCCAGGTAATTCTTGAAAATATATCTCAACTTCAACTACATATGAAAACACTAAAACGGCGACAAGAGAGCTACAACAGGAGAAGGGGGGAACAGTAAGACACAATTATTCTTTATGAATTAACTCATTGCACCATATTTGCCATGATTTTATGTCTTCTACTAATCAATACTGTGTAAGCCTTAACAAGCTCCTCCTTCACCATGAATAAGACAGAGGCTGCAATGACGCTCTGCACAATCTTCGTGCTCATCCCCTTGTAGAAGCTGCACACTCCTTCATGACGAATCATCTTCAAAATGGCATCAACCGTACCTAATACACGTAAAAAACTAAATCACTACCTACGACCCATTATAAAACCTCTTCCTTTTAATTTCTTTTTACATACATATTCCCAAAGAAATGTTAGGATCAATGGTTACGTCAGACAACTCATCAATGCAAACAATTCTATTTCAGATTGTCGATCTTCTGGCAAAAATATCGGGGATCTCTACAGCACGTACCAATAAACAAGCTTACATTGAACTGGAACTAGACCAATCTTGGACCTAATTGTTGAGACCAGTTTGACATGTGCCAAGAATATTAGCCATGATTAAACTTCTCTCTTTGACGCTGGCCAACTCAATATATGTCGGAACAAATATTTTTGGTATAGTAATAAACTAAAACTGCTACAGTAGAAAAAAACTTGACATCTTGCCCAGCAGCCATTTGTATGAAACATAAACTCATGTTAGTTCCAATTTTACAGTTTGCAACAGCAGCAAGATCCAAAGCGACACCATTAAATGTCCTTTATATAAAATGCTTGAGCTCTATGTAATAAGCTAAAGGCAATTGCCTTTTGGGTATGGTTGTGGAATAACCTTACTTTTCGGGTGTGTGTGTGATTAATATTTGTTGAAATCTATGTAATAAGCTAAAGACATTAAAGCATACTAAGCCAATAAGAGAACAAGTGGTGGACCCTCAAAACAACCAAACCAATTATGTGGTTGAACAAATTGGGATGACTAACCTGTATATCTTTGTGAGATATTACCCCCTATTTCCTGTTTCGCTTGAAGCCTAGACTGCACATCATCCGAGAAAATGTAAGTACCACGTTCAAGAACAAGAAATTCATTACCAATAGTTAGATCTGTTCGAGAAAGAAAATAATAATGTTCAATGTCCCATTTTTTGCATAAAAGGAAATAATCCAAACAGCAACAGTAGTGTATCAATGAATCATTTCATATCAAGCAATTCTATGCGAAAAAAGGCTGCATAAGGACTTAAGGGCCCCTTTTTAGTCCATCCTCTAGGACAAGAGTTAAGAATAATTTGTGTATAAGGTCTCAAGCGTCACTGCTATGAAATTTAGGAAGACTATTTGAAGTTTATTGCATGTAAAAATTTCCTCCTGCTTCAAATTGTTGTGGATTGGATTCAGAATTAATCTTTGTCCTAATAAGTGGGACAGCAAAACTTTCTCAGTTCAGAGGACAATTCAATGCAATGTTTGATATATTAAGCAAGATAATCATAATGCAGAGGACAAGCCATAAAGAGTAGCACTGCTGAACTACATTTCATAGTTATAGTGATGACTTGCCAAAAGAGACTTTGGTAAAGTACATAACAGTGCAGGTAACCACATGTAAGTTAGGCACTGGATGTTCCCAAAGTGGGTCCTATTGAGTTGGGTGGATCAGTGCTAAATTTATCCAATGACCTTGGCACTACAACATTTCCAACATGGATACCATGGAATTGGGTGGATTCAGTTATTTGCAAGGGTGCATATACATGTGAGGCAGCTTGGAGCAGCCACTTCCAAAATTTGAGAAACTTCCCTATTCCCTAGTTGAAACAAAAGAATTTCAATGTCCTCGTCAAAATTGAATTTGTCCCCCCAAAGTACTCACAAGATATACGACTTACCCGATACATGCAAGAGTGCATATATGTTTAGAGGTTTTGCCCTCTCAAGTTCCAATTCCTTTGTCTACACCTGCTAGCTGGTTTCCTAACGTCCTTTCAGGGTCTATCCGGAAAGAAGAGTTCTTGTGAGTTTTTGTTAATATCAGCAGTTGTGCGCATTTCAAGAATCTTATTTTAGCCAGTTTATACCAAAAACCTCACACAAATTAGCCATCTCCTGCTTTACTTGATTTGGCTAGGCTGAAGGATACAACATTATTCCACGACCATACATTGTGGAGTGCATTACCAACAAATTAACTACAAGGGCAATAGAGATTGTTGGGTTACTTTAACTAAGCCTGCCTTTTGAACCCTGTGCATTAAAACATTCGGAGGCTGATAGTATAAACATATGAAAAAACTTGACTATAGAAGTCTACAAGCTCATCAATTGAACAGGTAGAGGGAAGAATAGAATACGACTTCATTGCACTAGATTTGATTCTGTGAGTCAATGTTATTATGTTAAAATTTCATATTCGAGAGATGATAAGATTTTATACATGAATTCTATTGAACATGCAAGTCAAAGCTTGAGAACAGAGCTTAATGTTTTCGTAAGCCAAAAAGACTCTACACCAAGCTTAGTGTGACTGTAAAAAAATTCATATAATGCTAAAGGTACCCAGCAGTGATTAATATAATAAACCATCATACACAAATTTTGGAATAGGAAAAAAAAACAAAAAAAGATTATCAAGTGTAAAAAAATTCTTCCACTGTCATTTAATTTTCAGATAGTTATTACTAAAATAAACCTCAAATACAACAAAAAGTTCATAAACAGGCCTGCAATTCAACATGAAAAAACAAATATAATAATTTCATATTGCAGAGCAACGAACAGAAAGAAGATGATTTCACCTTCACAACTAACAAGGGGTAGGTTGAGACAGTTGCTCCTAGCTTTGCCAAGGCTCCTAATAGGAAAGCCTATGCACGAGAAAGTATACAAAACTTAAGTATTACAAACATCACTTTTTACAATAGCCTGACCAGCACACCATTCAACAGGCAAAGGACGGAGTACAACGTGTCTATTGAAAAGTGACAAATATTTCAAACTAAGGGCTGAACGTGCCTTCAGATTTGTCAGCAAGATGTACACAGATTTTCCAAAGAAAAATGCTGATGTGAAAGTCCAAAAAGAATTAGAAGGTGCATAACTATTTCGGCAAATCTAACATGGCAATATGGATACCTCCAAAGCGGTGACACTTTTTACTGCTTTCTTGTTTGTACCACGTGTAGCCCTCAGATGCTTTAATGAAGTTTCATAAATCATGAACTGGATGGATGGATTGCAAACCTATAACATCAAATCACCATTTTCAATAAAAAGCAATGAACATCCTACAAGTATGGATTATTTGGAAGCAGAATCTTACCATGATAAGTGTTGGAATGATGCCTTTCCAGAAACCTCTAAGTCCAGACTCACCATAAACTTCACATGCCTGCTAATCATGTAGTGTGTATATAACCACAGGCAAAATATTCTGACTTTTTTTTTGGAGATGGGTAGGGGTAAGTGGAAAGATTACAATAAAGAGTAGAAAATAATGGGAGGTTTAGGCATCAAATAAAAAAAATACTCTAGGAACCTTATCTCATGGAAATCCAGTGCTATTAGCCATTTTCTATGTTCAAGAATTTAGAGAAGACAATAGAAAGGTCTAAAAGAAAACACAAAAATAACATTTGTAGGCATTTATCAATGGATGGGCAACAGTACAATTCCCACGATCATAAAGTTCACCGGTAAATTGTAAAGAAAGAGAACTTTCTGCCACATGTTTATCACCATGGTTAGTGTGCATAACTGTTACAGAATTAGGAAAAAGGAAAATGTCTTGATTGATGAAGTTGTCAAAATTTGATCCATTCAAAATACTTCTTTCCTGGATTGATTAAAAGCTCACCAACTATCAGTTCAAGAATCATGCAATAGATGCTAGCATTCAGGCACTAAGAATGCACTCTGAAACATATTTCATCAGTCACATACAAGAATCAACCCATTGACAAGCAAATATGAACTAATCAATTAGCTACCATTTTGCACCAAACTAAAGCATAACACAGATGATCATAAAGCCTAGTAACCAATAACTTAAATTTTTCTTTTTGAGGATGAAAATTCAATTTAAGCATCACGCAATTATTTATGGCATGAAAATAATTGGCTAACCAATAGGTATTGTGTTTACAGAAGAATAGAGAACAACAAGAAAAGCAGAGGCACACAGATGATGCAGACAACACACTTACCAACATTTGAATATAAAAGTAAAACGTATGTCATTGTAAGTACATAATGGTGAATAAGACAAACCGCATCGAATGCTCCATAGGGTTGAGGCTTGATAGATTCCAGTTCAACCAATTTCTCTTGCAAAGCACCCATAAATGTGTTTTCATAATCTTCTCTTAACAACTCTTCCCTTTTAGCCTCCATAATTTTTCTTTCAGCTTGGGTGTGTGTCTGTGGAAGCATGAAAAAGAAATTGCATTCAAATATGATATGCACAGTCAAATATTCGTCTCACAACACAGCCTATTTGTCACTTAAGATTTGACAATACGAGCTGTGAAGAAACAAGCACTCATCCCTTTTGTGTAACAAGAGATCTGCAATTTTTCACTTTCATCTACAAAACCTCACATCCTAGACCCAGGCATTCATAAACCATGACTTTTCCCTTTACAACTTTTCCCTTGTCAGCCCAAGTTTCTAGCACCAGTTTTATATCACATTCATGGCTAGAAAACACAAAACTTTCATATGGATTTCAATGCAAAAGAAAAAAGATGCATCTAAACAAACATTAAAGTTTCCCTCCCTACCTCCATTGAGGGACAAGGGAAAAATAATAATAAAAAAAGGTTGCAACATCTAATGAGCCCTTAACGAGCAACTCAGCAACTGTACTTGAACAAGCATTTAAGACATTCTAAACATAGTTCCCCTCAAAAAATCATCGTTATTCCATAGATAAAAATATTTAATGCACATCAATTTTGGAATGTCTACACTAGTAACATAGATTGAGGTGCAACTAAGATCAAGTTGTTAATTACATTTATTCTAACACATCTCCCACCTAAGAGTTTTCAAAAACAATAAAATATTTAATCACAGCAGAAGGAACATGTGTACCTGCATCCGCGTCACAAGAACCCAAATTGGATTTGTCAGCAATACATTCAAAGACCTAAATTGTGAGACCCTTTTAATGAGATACTAGCATGAGAAGAATCACTAGGACTGAGACAGAAGAGTAAAAAATTATTTTCTCTTATATTCACTGTCATGGGTAAAGCAAACAAGAACAAGTGCTAAACAAAACTTTAAAAATTAACCCTAACTATCTTCGCATATAGTTATTCGAAGAAACCATATCATTAAGTAGCAAATCAATTTCATTAAATACCCGGCAAGAGCTGCAACAACAAGCCATGAAAACATGCCAACAGAACCATCTCCCTGACCTTTTCTCATATTTTTAGCTGCAATGGCCTCAGCCTTATTTTTGAAAACCTGGTAAAAATAGTAATAAACACCCTGGCAGCACAGCAAGGAGATCACATAGAGTAAAATTTCCCAAATTGATATATGACACTGAATACAGGTTAATACAATGTAAGCAAGTGTTAGACAAGCATAATCTCAAGCTTAAATCGAAATTTAGCAATGTCAGGGTTTTCATATCAATCAAACGATGTATTTTACTAATTGTTCCAAATTTAATCTACAATGACATATCACAAAATGATGTTTGGTCCATTCATCTTGCAAGAAACAAATTGAGCTTGCAACGATGTAATTACTACATGTCAGGAAAGCAAGATGCACTGAGAGCACAAATAACCACAAACAACAAATTAACAATGCCATGAGACTTTTTTATTTGTTTAACCACAACAATTGCCAGTGATAGAGTGTGGTTCAAAAGGAGAGCAGGGTCATTGTGGATTTATGAGTGGAAGGTAGCTAATTTGATAATCTATGACTACCCAAAAAAAAAAAATTTGTGTTAAGGGCATTTCAGCTAAACCAGAAAGTGACCCTACACCACAATGTTCCTTAGTCATATGGGAGTAACCCGAAGCCCAGGGATGAACGAAGTATCCCGAGGGCCCCGTAGCACCAAAGGCGCGAGGGGGACAGCCTGCCCTGTGGGCGTCCTACCCCTGCCTTCTAGAGCTATAGGTAACTCAAATGGAGATATGAAACATTGAATGTAGAGAAGTGTTTTCTACGAAATAGAAAACTACCATACCATACACGTGCACACACGTACTCTAGTGCCCAAAAAAGAATCTTACTAACGCACAAATGCTCAGTTATAGCGGCTAAAGAAGCTGAAGCTGTTAGAGCTAAGCATTGCTGGATATAGGTGTCCCCAACCAAGCTAGAGTTAAGAGTTCGGGAAGGCGAGCGAAGCAAGGGGGTAGTGTAGCGATTCTTACTTTATATGCTATAATGCCTTACTCTATTAACAAAAAGAAGACATCGATCTCACTAGAACAAAACGCGAGTCTGAAGACCCACTTGTTAGATTATACCTCAAGGGGTCTCATATCAAGAATTCCTTTCTATACGCATTTCTTTCCAGCTAAATTTTTATTTAACTAAAGATCCAAGTTCCATGGGTATAGTGATCCAACTTTAAATGCAAACTGTAAGCTAAAAAAAGAGCTCTATTTTTATCGGGTGGGTAGAAGTTTGATATGGAATATCAAACTTCGAGTTACCTGTAGCTCTAGAAGGATATTGGGAACGAGGGTCACCCCCCATATGAAATATAGGAGTAACCCGAAGCCAAGGGATGTATGAAGTATCCAGAGGGCCCTGTAGCACTGAAGGCGCGAATGCTTAGGGCGTATTCGAAAGAATACATCTATGACTAGAGGATTAGGTATAGGAAGAATAGATCTATGCTTCGAACTGCTTTACAGCTAAAGTAGTCTTTCCTCACCAGCAGTTACGAGACTGTCACTCTTTCTGGAAGCTATCTTGCAAAAGAGTAGTAGGAAGGAGAGTTCGAAAGCCCACAGAAAAGGCCCGCTTCTCCAGCGCCTTATTCCCTCAACCCTGAAGCAGATTCAATACCAGGGGATATTCCGACATCGACAAGAATTTCAATTATTAATAATATAAATAGAAAAATCGTAGTATAGTTGCAGACAAGAAAGTTGCTGCGGCAAGAAAGAAGAGTTTAGTTGAATGAATGTAGTTGAAGAAAGGAAAGCTTTCCCTGCTCTAAATACCTACTTGGTTCTAATTGCAAAGCTTCTCATGGCTTTCTTTTTCAATAGGGACCGGGAAGGGCCTAGCCCAATTGAGGGAGAATGAGCTATGTATATGTGCTTTTGGAGTTGCAGTTCCTGTCCTTCTTCCTTCTTTTATTGGACCATAAAAACAGAGCCTTGTTGGCAAACTACAATCACCTTGGATGGTCTGCCTCTAATGCTTTTCCTGCCATCTATACCTTTTATTGCTTTGCTCCTGCAACCGGCATCTGATTGAAGCTCTCAAGCCAGTGTACAATGAGAATTGGATTAAGCTTCGTATTTGGCTGGAGTTCAGTCTTTCTGGAGATTGTTTTGAGAATGAAAAGTACAAATAAATGCTGTGAGGCATGGTTTGCTTACCCTACAAGGAAGCCCTGTAATGCTTAGGTCAAAAACTAACCTGATGGATATGCATATTACTTAACCGAAACCGGATTGGGAGAGAGAAATTCACTACTATGTTCCATCAGTTTCTCCTTAAGATACGAGATTTGCATTACATTAAGGAGGAGACAGAAGTCCTAGTTAGCATCCAACCCAAGACGAATGACTGATTCCTTTTTCTCTGATCTTTCATGTCTTACTCTTTAATTCTGTACCATTATTTTTCGTGTAGAGCAGTTCTTGGAGTTGCTTGGAGCTGTAAATATATTATCCAGTAAATAGATTCAGCGTGATGAGGGGTACTTTCGGCGGTTCTTTAAAGTGCACCCACCTGCAAAACATTGGTCTTTGGTTGTCAAATGATCCAAACCTTCACTTGGTCGCTGGAAACTAAACACGGATGCTTCTGTTTCAAGCACAAGATGCTCAGGCGGTGGTTTGCTTTGCGATCATGAAGGCCGGTTGGTCTTTGCATTCTATAAAGAATTTTAAAGGGAAGTTTTAGTGTTATTAAAAGAAATATTTAACTTTTCAAAATACCAATCATGTGATATATTTTCAATGGCGATTTGATCCTACTGAGTTAACTACCACACCCAATTGTTCATTTCAAAGGCATAGCAATAGATGTTCTAGCATATAGCAAGGCTACAAGGGCAACCATGCCAGAATAAAGAACCACTATAAGGATAAAACAATGTCTTAATCGAATGATATGAAAGGGAAAATCTCTAATAATGGTAACAGAAATTTTGCAAGCTATATAGAGGGCATATCTTTTGCTTGAACAATTTGTTTAATTTCACCAGACCCTTACAATAGCCATTATTGTAAATTCAGCACAAGGATACACCCTCTTATGAATTTTGAACAACCATCACCCCTAAAATAAAATAAACGATAAGATCTCACGAAAGTTTTTAGATTACTTTGTCGAACAACAGGGCTACAGGGCTACAATGATCGCTTTCGCCATCGATGATTGTACTTTCATCTAGAGAGTATAAACATTGACATCCTACCAAATTATCCGTACTTAATCGGGCTTCAACTAAGAAAAAAGAAGATTAATATGAATTGGGTTGAACCACAGTATTTTGCTAGTTGAGCAAAGAAACCATTTTATGGCAGAGAAATCACCTGCGAGGCAGCAGTTCCGAGTAGAGAAGGCATGAGGCCACTGTAAAGTCCTCCCAGACCTTCGCTTCTAATAACCTGACAATCGGAATTTGCAGGATCCAGTGAGAGACGATTATCTCAAAAGTTTGCTAGAAAAATTCGGCCCAAGTCTGAAGTGGGAGTTGTTTAAGAAAACCAACCTCAAACATGTGCAGTAGAGTACCACCTGCAACAGGAGGGGGTTGATGGGGAACAAGTAAATTGGCATCCTTCTTGGCAACTCTTTCTGTTTGCTGGCGGGTATTCACCTGCAAGTGCAAGCAGAGCCAAGATTGAGCAAGAAACTACTGAAATGCTGGGACAAGTTCTGCAGCTTTTTGTCTGTACGAGTTCGTGGCGATAAGACAAATAAAATAACCAAGGTCACTAATCCTAGTGTCTATGGATGCCAGGGTGAAGAGGGAAACCGTTTGGAGAGGGTAAGTGATTATCTGAGCGATGATACCTCCGCCTGCACCTGCCAGCCCATTGACGACGGCGTTCGACATTGTATCAGCTATTTCCCTTCCACTTCCTACGAGTTTTGTGAGTTCAATAACTCGCTGCTGCGAGTGATGGACGTTCCCTTTATCCGGTGGAAGAACAAAATGCATTTCGCGAACAAGCCCAGTGACTGACAGCCTTTACGAGTTACTGCGAACGGTTATTCATTATGGTTAAGTATTGGGATAATTTCAGAGACCTCCCTTGAGGTTTTTTATAATTTCATTTAGGTCCCAAAATTTTTTTTAAAATTACACATACCTCCCTTATTATTTAAAATGATAATACTACCCTTAAATATTTTAATGAAATTCCCTTGTTTGATGTACTTATACTTAAAATGACTTTTAAAATTATATTTTTCATTCTTTTTCCTTCTTATTCCTTTTAATTTTAATTTTATGCAAATAAAATTATAGAACTATCACTATTATTTCTAGTTTCTATCTTATATATCTAAATCTGTAATAAAATACCATCAAAAGTATCCTATCATAGTGATAAAGTTATTATTATAGTTTTTTATTAAATAGTATGTATGGACATGAAATTTTGTCACCTTTTCCTTATAATTACACTATATAATCTTATAATTGTATAAGAGAATAAATTAAAACTCATTATACAATCACATTTTTGGATATTCATTTAAAAATTTGACCAAGTCAATATTATGTTAATGTTTTGTTACTAAACCTATCAAATCAAGAGAGGTAAATATAATTTTTCAAATCTCAGGATACTCAGTGAAATTGTCAAAAATCTCATGGGAGGTTTCTAAAATTATCCTTTAAGTATTTAACATGTGCTAAGCTTTTTTTTTTTTTAAGGGAACCCGTGCTCAGCTTAACACGATTTTTATATTTTTTAGAGAGAAAAAAGTTCCAATGGTCTTCGAACTTTTAGACGTGTAAAGTTTTAATCCTCGAATAATTATATGAAAACTTTTGGCCGTCAATCTATCAAACGTGCAAATTGTTGATCCTTCCGTGAATTTCGACAGTTTATGAGTGACGGTAACGAGGGCATTCTTGTCCGTGTGAGAGTATTAATCGAGTAAACTAAAAAGCAGTAAAAAGCTGCTACTTCCCAATCCATTTTCAATCTCTAGTTGCAAAAGATGAGGGGAAAATCTCTATTGCAATTAGGGAATCAACTTTAATTTACAGAGTGAAAGTAGACAGAAAATCAATAATGAAGTGGTTGGGTGGGAAATAAGGAAGTAAAAAAATGAGATGGGTAAAAATGAGGAGGCGGCGGAGGCGACAACGGTAACTGAAATTATTCAAAAATTTGTAGCACAAAAGAGTTTGAGTAGGAGACTTTTTGGGTGCCCCTGGGGCCGAAGAAAAAGGGTATTTGTGAAGAGATTTTAATAAAATTAGAAATTTTATAGGAGGAATTGAGGATTTTGTCGAGAATTGAAATTAGCCTAAATAGGGTCTCGTGTGAAGAGAAGAGGCAGTGGAGTTTTGGCCAAATGGGGTCTCTTGAGATTGGCACAAAGGAGTTTTGGCTATAAGAGATGAGGAAACAGAGGGAACAATCGGTTCATTTTTGTTAATGATAATATGCAAGTTGTAATCATTACTGGGATTGTCAAAAAGAGAGGAACAAGAGGAAGAAGGTGAATTTGGGTGGCGGAGATGATGCTAAGGATGACCAAATGGAAGCAAAATTGTTGGGAGTATAGTGACAAGAATAGAATTGCTGGGGGTTGCAGCTGCGTTATTTGTGGTGAAGGAAGGAGAGGAGGAAGATTACTCAAATAAGGGTGGTTGTGATTTAGGATCAGCGTAATTGAGATGGATGCTTTTGTGATTGTCCATTTGATCTCTACAGGAACTAATGATACTTACACTTACTGAGGATGCCCACCTCGGCCACCCGCATGTCCGAGGTGAACCCACCTCGTCCCTCATCGGAGCTCATCCGTGTCTTGGGCATATCCCCTAAGCTCGGCCGGATCCCTAGTCTACCGTGTAGGTGACCTCGGCACCTCCACCTCAGCTGCACGCTGATGATGTCAAGACACCTGACATCACCCGGGATCAGTGCTTTATCTGAAAAGCACTGTCGCACTTAATGACTACTGCGAAGGACTCCTCGTCACCCTGTCCAGGCGGCTACAGTGTCAGAGTCAGGCCACCTGACAGGGAGCAGAGCCGTAATGGCAGGGCATGGGTCCCACCGACATAAGACCTCCGTCCTGCCCTCCACTCTCACTCTATAAATACTCCACACACTCCCAACAAGTAAGCATACTGTTCATTTGACAATACTATTACTTTTCTCTCGCTCTCATACTAACTTGATCGTCGGAGTGATCCCAGGGGAGAAGCCCCACCATTCACTTCGGACACGAGGATACACCTCACTTCATCTCAGAGGAGCCTGATTCTGGTCGGTTCAACTACCCACCAAAAATCACCTCTTCAATTGGCGCCGTCTGTGGGAAACGAGACTACTATTACTAAAATGAGATCCACGCGCTCTAGAAGCGGAAGAGTTCCCTCAACAGGGGCTGGGCAGACCTCGGGAGCCCAGCAAGACCGCATCTCTGAAGAACAAGGGTCCCAAAGGACCCAGCCCAACAACGAGGACGCCATCGCCAAGATGGCCGAATTCGTATCAGACAACCCCAACATTTTTGAGGAGCTAGGAAGATACCTCAAAAGACGGGAAAGAAAAAGCCGAATCTTCCAAGAGGAGACCGACGAAGTCTCCTGAAGCGCCCTCAGGTGAGGACTCCGATGAGGGGCGTCTCTCTCGGAGAACCTCTAGGCGCGCCTCCTCCAAGGCGACCTCTAAAATTGCCTCCATCTCCAGGGCGTTTTCCCGGGGACTGTTAGGGAAAAAAGCCGAGGACCCGCCTCGGCGCCCCGGAGGCTTAGCTTCTGATTACATGCGGGCCCCGCCCTTCACAGATGACATCAACGGGGAGATAGTGCCCCCAAACTTTAAGCTTCCAAACTTGCACACCTATGACGGCCGAGGTGACCCCGAGGATCACCTTCGCGCCTTCATCTCCGCATTCCTACTCTACTGCGTCCCCGACGCCGTGATCTGTCGGGCTTTCCCAATCTTCCTACACGGGACTGCCCGGAAGTGGTTCTGGAGTTTGGAACCAAGGAGCATTTCCTCCTTGGATGAGCTAATAGACCGGTTCATCCACCGCTTTGTGTCGTCTCGACCAATCACAAAGACTTCTGCTTACCTCTTGAACCTGCAACAGGGTTAAGGCGAGTCATTTCGCTCGTATGTTCAAAGGTTCAACGAGGAGAATGTGCAGATACCTGATCAGAATGAGCAAGTAACTATCGCTGCCTTCACCAACGGGTTAGTGGCAGGGATCTTCAACACCGAAATCCATCGGCAGTACCCCCATACACTTCGGGAGCTCTGGGAAATAGTGGACCAGGGAATCCGAAGTGAAGATGTAAATCGCATGAAGCGAGAAGCCCAAGCATCTCGTACGGGGCAAGATCCCCGGAGGAGGAAAGACACCGGCCGAGGTGAACCAGGCCCAAGTGGCACTTCAAACCAACTCCGAAACCGCCGGAGTGTCTTCGACCGGATCGTGAAAGGCAGATCGTCCACCTCGAACGCCGAGCTGACACCCATCAATTCCAGCCGATCCCATGTTTTGGCTGTGATGAGGCAAAATCACCTCGGCCGAACTCCCCCTGAGATCCCAGGAAGAAGGGATAAGAGGAATTCCAACCTCTACTGTGCCTACCACCGAGATGTGGGGCACGAGACCGGAGACTGCAACGACTTGAAGCGAGAAATTGAAAACCTGATCCGCCAGGGATACTTGAAGCAGTTTGTCCGCAAGGATTGAACCTTTAACCGAAGCGCCTCCCACCGGGAGAGCCGAGGTCCTCGCCGAGAAGACAGGCGGGACACTAAGCTTCACTGCCGAGGTCCCGAGGACCGAAAGGGGGATCAGAGGCCTCCACGCGACGGGTCGCCAGGCTATGGCCCGAACATTGCCGGGGTGATCAACACCATCTCGGGTGGCCCCACTGGAGGAGACAGAACTCCCAAAAAAGGACTTACCGACAAGCCGATATGGAGGTGGCCGAATCGAGCTCCAGGTTATCCGAGGTGATTACCTATGGTCCCCATGACCCTGTCCCTGCCGCCTCCAGCAATCACGAGTCCCTCGTGATTGAAGTCCTTACCAATAATTACATATTCAAGAAGGTCTATGTTGACCCCGGAAGCTCGGTAAACGTCTTGTACTACCGAACTTTCGAGAGTTTGAAGCTGACCCGGGAGCAACTCACTCCGGTAAGAACTCCCCTTGTCGGTTTCGGGGGACACGTCGTCCACCCGGAGGGCATGGTGACCCTGATGGTAACTATCGGGCGTCATCCACGCTGCCGAACTGTGCCTGTCAGTTTTGCGGTGGTCAAAGTAGACTCCCCCTACAACATGCTGATAGGCCGGCCCACGCTCAACGCCTTGAGAGCCGTATACTCCACCTACCACCTGAGCTTTAAATTCCCAATACCTGCGGGGGTGGCTGAGGTGAGCAGCGACGTGGGCGCCGCTCGGGAATGCTACCTCGCCACCATTCAAGCAGCAGTCATACCCCGGCCCTCACCGAGGTCAGAAGAAAAGAGGCTAGCGGTCCTCTCCATAGACTGCATCGACCCTCAGAAGGCAGGAGAGCCCAACAGGCTTGAGCCCGGGGATGAGGTGGAGCTAGTGGTCTTGGATGAGGCGAAACCTGACCAAGTGGTCCAAATAGGGACCGGACTCCCCTCACCCCTGAAAGAAGAAATGATCTCCCTGATCAAGGACCACCGAGACGTCTTCGCGTGGTCCGCAGATGAAGTGGTCGGAATGCCACCCGAGCTCATGACTCACCAACTCAACGTTAACCCACAGGCCCGACCTGTGCGGCAGAAACGAAGGCACTTCGGCCCTGAACGTAGCAAGGCCATATCGGATGAGGTCGATAAGCTCTTGCCGGCCAAGATGATCCACGAGGTCCAATATCCCACCTGGCTGTCCAACCCAGTCATGGTAAAAAAGGACACCGGTGGATGGAGAATGTGTGTAGATTTCACCGACCTCAACAAGGCCTGCCCCAAAGATTGCTATCCTCTGCCGAGGATAGACGCCCTCGTCGACTCGGCGATGGGGTATGTAGTCCTTTGCTTCCTAGATGCCTTCAAAGGGTATCATCAAATAGGAATGAGTGAGGAGGACCAAGAAAAAACGGCGTTCTACACCGACCGAGGCACTTATTGTTACACTACTATGCCCTTCGGGCTAAAGAACGCCGGGGCGACCTACCAAAGGCTGATCAACTGACTCTTCAAGAATCAAATCGGCCGCACTGTCGAGGCCTATGTGGATGACATCCTCGTCAAGAGTCTC